>NC_039358.1:21545012-21699036 GCF_003573695.1 Papaver somniferum
AATTAGGAAAAATTCTCTCAAATCATCAAAATACCTAAAAATATTAAAAAATTAGGAAAACTCGTGGGACCGGGCCCTAGCCGGACGACCATGCCTTCCACCGTCCCACACGCCCTTGTTTTTTTATTATTTTAATATTTTTGCTTCCTTGAACTCATGAAAACTCCTTCAATTCATGGAAACTCCCAAAATTCATCAAATTTCTCAAAATTCATGAATTTTTCATAAAATCATTATATAATTAGGGAAACTCGTGGGACTGGGCCCTAGCCGGCCAGCCATGCCTTCCATGGTCCCACACGCCCTTGTTTTATTATTTTAGTATTTTTTGCTTCCTTGAACTCATGAAAACTCCTTCAATTCATGGAAACTCCCAAAATTCATAAAATTTCTCAAAATTCATGAATTTTTCATAAAATCATCAAAATATTATAAAATTAAGGAAAAGGCACCACGGGACCGTGGTCACGAACGACCGACCATGCCTTGACCATGACGGTTCCACGCCTCCTCATTCCTTATTTTATAATTATTTTTCATCATCTCATGATGTTTTCCTCAGTTTCGTCGAAACTCTAATTTTGACATATTTTCTCGAATGGATGCTCAATTGCACGCCAGAAAATATCAAAATTCTCAGGACTGAGACACGGACGCCTTGGGGACACGAGCATGCTATCTTGACCGACCAAGATTGGATCTTTGGCTCACGAAAGCCGGTCCCATCAATTTTCACAAGTTTTGACCTAATTTGCACAAATGCTCGTATTAGGTCCAAAACTCTCCCAAACACTTTGGATTTTCATGAAGTGATCGTCAGGAGGTCACGGGATAACCCAGGTCCGGTTTCATGACTCCATGGTCGGTCCCTCGCCTCGTCATAATTAATTAGGTTTTCTCACCTAAGGCTCAGACGAGCATTTTCGAATAAATGATTAAACCAGGATTTAATCATTCTTTCACCAACAAATCGTCAACTCTTCAGGAGTTCTTCGTATTTGCTCACGTGAGCATATGGACACTACAAGGTTGACCCACGGTCCATGTAGTCGCTTCCTCCTTCGTCCCATGGTTGAAATTCTGACGAACCATGAATTGATCATCAATTGATCAAATTAGGGTTTCTGAATCCAAGGATCATCATTCCAGATTCCAACCTTAATAATTTTACGACGGCCTCATGGTCATTAATTTTATTAATTAGGCTCGGTTCAACGACCAGTATTCTAATTAATATTTTTGGTACACTGCCAATAATCCATCAATGAGCAACACATGCTCAGACGATAAAATATTCAACAATTCATCACATGAGCAGCACTTGCTCAGATGAGGAATATTTTCTCAATATTGGTTCAACAATCAGTATTCAACGATCCATAGAATGAGCAATACTTGCTCATTTTATCGTAAGAACTATACCTTTGTCTTATGACATGTTCAATTCATGAGTTTCAGAATATCGTGTTCAACTCAACGACTACATGGACTCATCGTCCCATCAAACCATGAAGTCATCAATTGACTAACAAACCACGAGACGTCAATCGTGTCACTTGGGGGGATATCACTTAGGGTTTTGGTCTGGCGCTCTATGGCACGTGTGTTCAAATACACGATGGAATGTGAGCAAGTCGTGCAATCAGTTGAAGGAATTCAAGAGGTAGTGGGTGGAAAATCGACCAAGTCTCCACACGTTGAGCAACTGGTTTCAAACACGATCTCCACTTCCCCACTCCTTGATTCCATCAACTGTCACACTTCATGGAATCATGGTGTCTAAAATTCCAGCAATATAAATAAGTCTCTGAATCATGATTGAATCAACGGTATCATCAATCTCACGTCTCATCGACAACACGAGATCATCAACCCTTTGCAGCGGTGCATCTGCGTGAGGTTTAACATTTCGCTCGGTTCGAGGAGTCTCCTCCGTACGATCGTCTCCTCAATTATTTAAAAACCAGCAAATCGTTTTTCCCCATCTACACTTACATTACTAGAAATAAATGGATGTATAGAATGGTTCCATACCTTTTGAGTCTATTGTAGTTTTGGATATTTTCTTCTTATAGATTCCACTGCAGAAGCTACTGTGAAAGCACCAATGATGGTTTTGCTCCAAATTCTTCTATTTTCTTTATTATCAACAACTAGCAGATCACTAGTATTAAACATTTCCAACATTTCAGATGGAATTACCCACTCACCTTCTAGTAAAATGTCAGATACTTTCATATCTGGAAAATGAGGCATAAAAGAATTTTCAGGGAACAATTCTATTAGAGCTTTATCTTTAATCCATTTTTCTTTCCATACTGAAATGTTGTCTCCCTTCCCAACTAGCCATCTTGCATGATGTAAAACATCATTTGTAACCCATTTCATACCTAGCCATATAGAAGATTTTCTATAAAACTGAATCCAATCACCATTTTTGTCCTGAAACTTGGGTTTAAAATATCTTGACATTTCATCATCTCCATTGAGAATTTTCTAGTTGTTTATGGGTGAAAACTGTTTCTGCTGGTTTTGGTAAATTTGGGTGTGCGTGGATGAGAAACGAATCTAAACCCTAAAAAAATGCACTCCACGGGAGTGCTTTTGATTCGAGAGATCAATCTATACAATTATGGCCTAAACCAATAAATGGCCGTTCCAGACTTGCTTCGGTCACAAAGTGAAGGAGATGGGGTTGATCTTAGGGAGGGAAGCGAAGAAGGTGTTGAGATTGTGAAGGTGTTGGATGTTTATGACTTGTATCAGAAAGCTGAACTGGCTTGCAAAATGTAAGCTATCAGTTCTGGTGTTTTCTGGATACGAATGACAACACTTGGTTTTCTGTGCTTGTCTCTTGTCGTATTGTTTGGAAATAAGTGATGGACCTATTTATACAAGTCATTAAGCGCAACCTCTCATCTCGTAGGAAGTGGAGGAGGTGAAGTGATGGAGTAGTGGGGTCGTGTAGGAGTGGTGATTGTCACACGATCACATATTTGTGCACTTCCCTCATCACTGCTAACCGTCCACCTATTCCTGACACGTTCTTATAATGGCGCGTTGCACGCTGCACGTTGTAAACCGCCAGACCAATACCCCAGTAAGTATCCCCCAGATTGTGACATGTTTGATGTCTCGAATGAGTGGATCGTGGGACCCACTGTAGGAAGTAGCATGTGATGCTAAAATAACTAAGGATTTGATATTTATGAATATCGTGTATGCTCAACGCATGTGTGGATGGGGCAAAACGATTTGCTGGTTTTTACGGAATTGAGGAGACGACCGTATGTAGGAGACTCCTCGAACCGAGCGAAATGTTCAACCTCACACAGATGCACTGCAAAAAGGGAGTGCTTTGAATTCGAGATATCAATATGTAGTACTCCGTCCTAAACCAAGACAATGGCCGTTCTAGAGTAAATTCGGTCAAAAGAGAGGATGGGTCGATCTGTAAGAGGAAAGCTGAGAAACGTGTGAGATCAATGGTGATCAAAAATTGTAGGTATGTTGTGCATTCTGAATAAGATAAGTTCTGAATGATTGAATCTCTGTTGAGAGTAGTTACTCAGATGTTGAGTTAATCTTGTGTTGTCTGTGAGACGTGAGATCGTTGTATATTCAATCATTATTTCAGAGACTTATTTATATTGTTGGAATTGTATACACCATGATCCCATGAAGTGTGACAGTTGATGGAATCAAAGAGTGGAGAAGTGGAAATCGTGTTTGAAACCAGTTGCTCATCGTGCGGAGACTTGGTCGATTTTCTGTCCACTACTTTGTTAACTCCTTCAACTGATTGCACGACTTGCTCACATTCCATCGTGTGTATGAACACACGTGCCGTAGACCGCCAGACCAAAAACCTAGTTGATATCCCCCAAGTGACGCGATTGATGTCTCGTGAACGTGGATTCTGCAGGGCAGACGTGTATTTAGTCAATTGCTGACTTCATGGGACGGTGAGTCCATGTATTTGCTGAGTTGAACATGATTCTGTAAAATGTTCTGAGACTCATGAATTGAAACGTGTCTGTTGAGACAGAGGTATAATTCTCACGTTGAGGTGAGCAAGTATTTCTCATTTGATGAATTGTTGAATATTGATAGTTGAACTAATATTCCTTGGTTTGAGCAAATATTGCTCATCTGAGCAAGTGTTGCTCGTATGATGAATTATTGGCAGCGTGACCGAAATATAACATTATTAGAATACTGGTAGTTGAATCGAGTATAATAAAATAGTGATCATTAGATGGTAAAATTATTAGCGTTCGAATCTGGAATTATGATCCTTGGACTCGGAAACCCTAATTTGATCAATTAATGACCGAGTGATAGTTTATTGAAAATTTAACCATGGAATGAAGGAGGACCGGCTACATGAGACCGTGGGTCGACCATGTAGCGTCCATATGCTCGTGTGAGCAAATACCAAGACCCCTTGAAGAGTTGGTGAAAAGATGATCAAATGCTGGTTCAATCATTTTTCATATAATGCTCGTCTGAGCCTTAGGTGATAAAACCTAATTAATTATGGAGAGGCGAGAGACCGACCAAGGGGTCATGAAACCAACCCTGGATGGTCGTGGGATCGAATGATGATCACTTCATGAAATTCCAAAATTATTTGGAAGAGTCTTGGACCTAATACGTGCAATTGCGCAATTAGGTCAAACCTTGAAAATACGTGGGACCGGATCATTGCGAACCAAAAAGCCAACCTTGGTCGGTCAAGGTAACATACCCACGTCGTCAACACGTCCGCGTTTCAGTCCTGAGAATTCTGATATTTTCTGGCGTGCGTTTGAGCAACCATTTGAGAAAATATAATAAAATCAGGGTTTTGCTGAAACTGAGGAAACTTTATGAGATGAAGGAAAATAATTATAAAATGAAGGAATATGAGGCGTGGGACCGCTGGAGCCAAGGCATGGCCGGTCGGCCAATGACCACGCTCCCATGGTGCCTTTTCCTAATTTTATAATATTTTTCATGATTTTATGAAAATATCATGAAATCAAGGAATTTTGTTGAAACTAAGGAGTTTCCTTAAAGTGAAAGAGTTCCATGGCATCAAGGAAGCAAATAATATTAAAATAATAAAATAAGGGCGTGTGGGGCTGGCTAGGGCATGGCCGGCCGGCTTGGGCCCGGTCCCACAAGTTTTCCTAATTTTATGTAATTTTTGTGTATTATTTTCCATGATTTGAAGCAATTTTCATAATTTGAAAGAAATACCATGAAATCAAGGAATTTCATGGGATCAAGGAAACCTTAATATAATAATAATAAAATAAGGGGCGTGTGGGACCGGCTGAGGCATGGACGGCCGGCTGGGGCCCGGTCCCACGAGTTTCCCTAATTTTATATTATATTATCATGGTTTTGTGAAAATACCATGAGATTAAGGAGTTTTCATGAGATTAGAGAAATAATAATAAAATAATGAGGAACCATGAGGTGTAGGGCCGGCCGGGATCAAGGCATGGCCGGTTGGCCAATAATCACGACCCCACAATATTTTTCCCAATTTTATATTATTTCCTTCGTGCGAAGGAAGCACCATGAAACTGAGGAGTTTCCTCAAAACGAAGGATATTTGATGAAAGGATTTTCATAAGATCAAGGAAAATAACAAAAAATATGATAAAATATAAAACTGGCGTGCGATTAGCCACGGCACGGCTGACCGGTCGATGAGCCCAATCCCTTGGCGCCTTGGTCAAATTTTAATTATTTATTATTTTATTTCCTATTTTGCATAGGTTCATCGTTTCGTCGTATTTTGAAATACTCGTTCGTGCGGGGATTGTTAGTGTATCATCATTGAGTACACTTGCACCTTTTGAGTCAGGGGCTTACTCAGAAGTAGCTCAGATGCCCGTGCATTGAATATTTATTACTAACCCATGGAATTCTTCCGGGAAGAACCATAGATTGAAGTAACGAAATACTGCGAAAATATTTGAATATTTTCGGAAATTCAGTGGATGAATCCAAGAATTTGGGAATAATTAACTTATGGCTCTATACTAGTAGAGCAAGCTGTCTAGGAGCATTAATTATTCTGACATGAGCTTGCTGGAGCTTCATATCCTTTATATAGTCAGGGAAACTCGTTGTTTGTATCCTGAAGACGTTTTCGCTCTATACTAGCAGAGCAAGCTGTCTAGGAGCCGTCAATCTCTTGATTCTATATAGAAATAATTACTGAAGTGTTCAGTATTCATGAGATATGCAGTTGTCCAGCCGAGAGACTACATATCTGCATGTACTCTGAGAGAAAGTATTCTCAGTTAGAGGATTCGATGAGAGACCCGTGTCTCATTACTCACAGCTGATTGCTGGATCAGGAGTTCGTATAATTATGGGTTTACGATTTTAGCCTTTATCGAAAATCCACCATCTACATTAAGTCCTCTGCTTAGTGAGGAAAGCCGTGTTCCTCAGTCAGCATTGAATGGTGATTTTCCGGTCATAAACAATATAAGTAATTGAACTTAGTCGTAAGTTAAGACGTTACCGAATTTTGATAGTGCAAGCATACCATGACTTGAATGAAGATCTCAGTGGCATGATAGAGCATCGTTTGATGAGCATAAAGTGGTAGCACCGCTGATTTGGTGATGGAACCTTAGTAGTTTAGGATTCGCGGGCCGGACCCAAGAAAGGAATCCATTTTAGCACGAACGCTCGTTCGTTCGTTAGTTTAAGAAACAACAAAATAGACCTAAGTCTAATGATAAAATTTTTGTCTATGAGCTTTCACGAAAAACAAAATTTTACTTTTTAAATATGTGAGATTTCACAAAGTGGAATAAACTCTCGTTTCAAAGGTGGATGCTCGTACGAGAGAAAAGTTTTTTTTTTTAAATAGACGTGCGTCTGTTAGTAATAAAATTTTGTTTATGAGCTTTCATGAAATTTTTTTATTTCGAGCTTTCAGAAATCTTTGAGATCATACTCTCGCTTCAGAGACAGATGCTCGTGCGAGGGAACAAAAATATATAGATGTATTTTCCAAATTTACGTGAGTTTCACGTTAAATATTTATATAGTTTGTAAAATCATGTTTTGATTTTGAACAACTGTTGAATGTATACCATTATACATGGTAAAATAATGTCTATGTGTGAGTTTTCACAATCGTAGAATGGACGTCTGTCCAGATTTTGAGAAACCAGTGAATGTTCACATTGTAAAATTTACGTGGGTTGTTCAAGGTTTTATGAAAATCATGTCAGAATTTTGCTCGTCTTAGCAGGTTTGAAGGAACGAGCAAGATTTGAAGTATTAACTCATGTACTGTTAGTGGAATCGTAAACAGGTAAGAGTTGAAAGTTGCCATTTTTGCAGACGCTAATGTGAGCATCTTTATTCCATGATTCGTTGTTTTGTTGAATCCTGCGCTTTGAATGATGCGCTGAATGTTATGCATCTTTCACAACCACTTTGCAAGAATGACTGACTCCCATGATGACACTTTCAAAGACGATGTTTCCAGGGATGACATCTCCGCGGGTGCAACTTCAAAAAATGGTACTTCTGGGACCTCTGAGTGATGGTGAGAGATCCTTCATACTGAGTTGTACTCCTGGTTATTTCATCAACTATACCACAGGATGATCGTGTAGTGAGGTTTCAAATCAATGTAGACTCCTCGGAAATGGAAGAAAGTCTTCGGGGCGGAGCACCCAGAAGTAAGGACTACAGGATGTTAGCAAATGACGTGCAGTCCCCAGCCGTTTCTTTGGTGAGTTGTTAGCGCTCCTTGTGTCATGACTTTTTTTTTGCCCGTGCAATTAGGATCACGAAACCAAGGTTTTGTTATTTCTTTTCAGACATTTAATCCATCGATTGACGGTCTTCAACTTGTTCCCAGGCGAAAAATTCAGGAATCCAGTACTGATGAAGAAGTCGATGTAAATATCTCTTTCGTGCAGGTGATCGTGGCATCTCCTTGAATGAAATAATAATAATTTTTGTTGATGAATCCAGGAAGAAAACCATTGTAGATAAGAAGAATGTTGATGAAGCGCACTCTTCTTTGGGACATGGGAATATGGAGAATTCCTGAAATCCCAAACCGAATGGAGATAACGGTGTTGTCAACGGAGATTCTGGCATTGTCGAGGCTTCAAATGATTTAGAGACTCCCTTAGTAAGTATATCTCCTGTAATTTCTTCAAAGAAGTATGATATCGCTGATTCGTGAATGAATGAATGAAAATCCATGTGAATTTATGGATAACTTTGCCGAAATACGTCACCAGAAAATTTCAGACTTCAGATTTTACTAGAAACGCTGTAGAATCCTCGTCCGAAATCAGATTTTCTCGGTTTGCATATGTATCTTCAATCCCAGGAAATTTCCAAGATTTATCAAAGAAGCTATTTGAAGTTTGATCATGTTTAGGGCCTGAAAAAGGCGAAATAGTGAACTTCTAGGAGACCTTCAGAACTTTTCCAGATTGCATGTTGTCCGATGTTTTGGCCACATCTGTTAGCTCGTTCATCCGATTGCTATGCAATTTTGATATCTTGTAGTAAACATCAATATGAAGAGAATGGTATATGACCCAACCTTAAATTACTTATCAACTGCTCCCAGTTCTCCGTTGAATACAGGGAAGTGTAAAATCTCTTCACATGAGCTTGTTTGAAAACGTGTTTCATGACTTCTACACTATTTGCGCATGTCTCGGGTGCATAATAAGGAACTTAGATTATGTTAATTCACTTACATTATGAATTTTATGGTTGTGTTGGGTTTCCACGCTTGAATCATTCTAATCGCATGTAATCTTCACATTAGGTGCCAAATGCTGAAGTTGGGAATAATGGATCCAACAATGATGACTTGAGCAACCATGGAGCCGTTGATAATGAGACCTCCATCCCTGTACCTCAAGGTCATGGAAATCTTGTTGTTGATGCCGTGGAGGTGACTGAAACTCCAATTTTGCGTGACAAGCTTTCTAGCAGAGCAAGCTTTCTAGGAGCATTAATTATTCTGACATGAGCTTGCTAGAGCTTTATATCCTTTATATAGTCAGGGAAACTCGTTGTTTGTATCCTGAAGACGTTATCGCTCTGTACTAGCAGAGCAAGCTGTCTAGGAGCCGTCAATCTCGTGATTATATATAGAAATAATTACTGAAGTGTTCAATATTCATGAGATATGTTGTTGTCCAGCCGAGAGACTACATATCTACATGTACTCTGAGAGAAAGTATCCTCAGTCAGAGGATTCGATGAGGGACCCGTGTCTCAATACTCACATCTGATTGCTGGATCATGAGTTCGTATAATTATGGGTTTACGATTTTATCCTTTGTCGAAAATCCACCATCTACAGCATGTAATGCATCACAGACAATCAGCATGTATGAAGCATCGATGTTTTAGATCCTGACCGAATAAGTTGCGGCCCAAGCGTCTTAAAATAACATCACGTCCAACCATCTTCGAGTGATCGTTTGGAGGCTGCATGGGAGAGCTATCTCCTGGCCGATCACTCCATGTGGAAGAGTGGCAGATGGTGATCATCGGGATGCCTCACTGGTCGTCTAGCTTTCAACCTAGGCTGTCCGTCCAAGCTAGCGAAGTTGGACGGACGAGATGCGCGAGCATCACTCCTATGCTTGACCTAATCCGAGTTTGGGAGCAAGTTTTGGTGGGCCCTGAAAAGGCGGGGGTCTAACAACACCACCCAATATTTTACTTAGCAATCTGTATGGACTAATTCTGAAATACTTTGCTAGAGAATTAACTAGACAGTCAGACTCAATCTAGATAAAAAGTATCAAAAGGAGTTATTATCTCAATCTCTTGATTTGATCTTTACTTAAGCAAATAGAAATCTGCGAGTCTTTATCAAAGAGAGATAACTTGGACGGTACCAAAAACCAATGTCCAAGGATCAATCAACTACAATCAACAACCAAAGGTTGGATTAGAGAAGTTGATGATCTTAACACACAACCTGTATTATTTCTATTATATAAAATATAATGCGGAAAAGAAATAACACAGACACCAGAAATTTTGTTAACGAGGAAACCGCAAATGCAGAAAAACCCCGGGACCTAGTCCAGATTGAATACACACTGTATTAAGCCGCTACAGACACTATCCTACTACAAACTAACTTCGGACTGATCTATAGTTGAACCCCTACCAATCTCCCATTGATACAAGGTACAGTTGTACTCCTACGCCTCTGATCCCAGCAGGACACTGCGTGCTTGATTCCCTTAGCTGATCTCACCCACAACTAAGAGTTGCTGCAATCCAAAATCACAGACTCGATAATAAACGAATCTGTCTCACACAGAAAAGTCTATCGAAAGGATAAATCTGTCTCCCACAGATAAACCCTAGGTTTTGTTCCGTCTTTAGATATAAAATCAAGGTAACAAGAACCAATTGATAATCCGGACTTATATTCCCGAAGAACAGCCTAGATTAATCAATCACCTCTCTACAATCCTTCCTGACTACACAAGCGGATTGTCAAGGAATCACAAACATTGAGACGAAGATGTTTGTGACTTCTTTATCTTGCCTATCGGAGAACTCTCATGATATCAAACCAATCAATCGATTATACTCGTACGATAGAAGATGCAAGATCAGATCACATAACTACGATAAAAGTAGTATCGGTCTGGCTTCACAATCCCAATGAAGTCTTTAAGTCGTTAACTCGAGTTTAGAGAAGAAACTCAAGAGTTAATGGAGATCGACTCTAGCGTGCGCACTAGTAGCACTCAGACGTGTGGGGATTAGGTTTGCTCAATGCTATATGTCTCCTTTATATATCCTTCAAATCAAGATTTTGCCTTAGGTACAAAGCAAACTCTATTCACCGTTAGATGAAAACCTGATTTAGATTCAAGCCAATATCTCTCAACCGTTATATCGGAAGACATATCTTGTCATACACACTTGGGTACACGTTTACTGGGTTTGAGAAAACCATGCCCAAACGAGTACATGTATGTTGGTTCAACATGATAACCCAAAAGGTCAACCATATGAACGTCTCATATTAATTATGTTCTTCTTCACCATAACTAGTTCAATTGACTCAAATGAACTAGTTAAGAGTTGTTCAATTGCTATGACATCTTATGTAACTACACAAGACACAATTGAAACAAAGATGATTCGATTCGATTAGAATCGGCTCATGAACATTATAGCGCGGTTTGCATAAAGCATTCCTTAATAATTAATGTTTCATGTTCAGAGCACATCTTTAGATCATAACCTCTTAAGCTAACAAACAAGTTCATGGACTTAAGCTAATTGGTTGAGTTTTCCAAACTCAGCAGAAATTCTCGGGTCGAGAACTTCCGCCAGTTCGCCGACTTAGCACACAAACGAGTTTTGGAAATCCCAGCAGAAATTCTCGGTCGAGAACTTCCGTCAGTTCGCGAACTGAGTCTGCGGACTGGGTTCGCGGACTTGACAAGCCAATTCCACAATCCTACCGATTTCTCTTGATCAACAAAGTTCGAAAACTTCGGTTCAAGGAATACATGGTTATATAATCTAAACTCTCATTTCAATCATTGAAACATTCTCAGAGGGCGATATTCAGTCGTGAAGAACAACATACCTTTCTCGTCAGAGAAATTTCCAAAGTGATTGAACCTTTCATGACTTTCGTCACTAAGTGAAGATAAACCTGATCAAAGCGAAACGCTTTACCAACACATGATTTCGAGTAAAAGATAAGCAATGAATACTCAGCTCGAAATATCAAGTGTATATGATCTAGTCTATATAGCATACGACTTTTGTCTCATAAGAAGTAAGAGAAGAATAGATATACTTTCGAGTGATAGATAAGTTCAAGTCTTCACATACCTTTTTGTTGATGAAGTTCCACGGTTCCTTGGTGTAGATCTTCGTCGTTGTCGTTGAATCACCATGAAGTCCTTGAGATCAACTACACTTTTCCTATCCTAGCCCGAGACTTAGCTAATAGGCTAGAAATCAAGACTTTATAGTTTTGATCACTAACATTGACAAACATGCTTGATATAGCAACGCATGCGAGGTTGACCGAGCTATGCTCTAACATGGCCGACCAGGCATGCGCGTAGACGGCCTACCGGTGTATATGCCCATAAATATTTGTCTCATGAAGGTGCGATCTATGCCAATCAATTTAACCGGCAAAGGTGAGTGGTCATGATCGATTTGCGGCAGAAATCCATTGCCGCAAAGGATTTGGAAGCTGCTCGGCATGCAACTTTCGGGTGTGCGTTTCGAGGTCGTCGAGTCCTAATATCCCTAGGCCGACCAGCTCCACGCAAAGGTGGGACCATAGTGATCATGTTGACATGCTTGGGACCTTTTAATTCTATATCTACACCCTCCATCCAAGCTTGCAAAGATGGATGGTCGTGATCAAACTGCGACAGTTATGTAGCGCCGCAAACCCTAATTAGGGTTTTAAAAACAACACGTACACACGATTTTGGACAAACGGTTTGGCAAGTTATGCTCCTCTTTTGGAGGAACCGATCGTGTGCGGCCCACATTGGGCTGACAGTGAACATGCGTGCACTTCTCTAACGATCTTAGGTACGATCTAAGCCATCCAAATATGCTGGTGAAGTTGGATGGTTGTGATCAATTTAAGACATTAGTGGAATTTTCGTGACGCTTTCAAAGCATCACACCAGCCATGTTTCCGTGAGCAAACCGATCAGGTAGGGATAGAGTAGGCCCGCTAATTTGCGTGCTAGCGCCTCCTCCATCTTTCATGGTGCGATCTAAGCCGTCCAATCAGTCTAGTGAAGTTGGACGATCACGATCATTTTAAGACTGTCTTAAGCAGTCTTGCTCATTCGAGATTCTTCCAAAGCAGCGCGGCCACCCTATTTTGGGGTTGGCGTTTTGGAACACTGAGAAGAGGTGTGTGATGTTCGACCGGCTAGGGCACAAACAGGCCCGCTGGTGGTCATCACAGTGATATCCTGCTCCTGCTAGGGTTTGTCTAGGCTGGTTAAATCATGCGGTCAACCTGCGTGGCCGTGATTTTTTCTGAGACTGATATGGTCAGTCTAGATTTCCCTTAGGAAATTAAATATGCTCAATTGGGCTAATATAACACACCGAGAGATGTATCATGTACGGATATTTTGTGCATGCCTCACTATTGACACTTGGATATTCATGTTGCTCTGCTGAGAGTAACACTCAGTCATCATGCCGCACCAATAATGAAAGTTCTGCTGAGAACAACACAGGAAATACTAGGATAATCGTGCATTAATCAATAATGCTATAAATTAACATAATATTTGGGATTATTGCTACATGCACCATTCTGGATGAATTTTGTATATTTATTGAATTGCTTCAAATAAATAAAGTGAGAGGTTTTCTGCGCTCATCGCTTGTCAAATGGCTTTATCCTTTGCAGGATGTCAGCATATTATTTTTGGTTTTATAATTTTATCCCTGAACTAAAATCCACCATCAACACTAAGTCTCATGCCTAGCACGTAATAGTTGCACTATTGCGGGGTAGGCATTAGATGGTGACAAATAAAGATAAAACTTATGATACAAAGTTAGATGTTACCAGGAGACATGGGTCGTCATGTCCTTGGAGAATGTCATGTTCAAGAGGCGTTCAGGCGAGCGTTCCCCTAGCATGATGTCGGTTGACCCCAGGTAGATTAGGCATATGGTCGGTTGGATTCTCAAACTATTCATGACGATGTCGTAATCCTCGACTCTGATGAGGACAAGCCCTATCATGAGTAATATCCTTAAAAGGCTCCTGAAGCAATTTATAGAAAAAATGTTGAAGCAGCTCTCAAAGAGAACGTTGATGTAGCTTCCGGAAAGCGTGTTGAAGCAGCTTCTGAAGAGAACGTCGAGGCGACTCCTGGGAAGAGCGTTGAAGCAGCTTCCGGAGCGAATATCGAGGCGGCTCCTTGAGAGAGCGTTGAAGAAGCGAAAATCGAGGCGGCTCCTGGAGAGAGCGTTGAAGCGGCTTCTCCTGGAGAGAGTGTTAAAGAAGCGAACATCGAGGCGGCTCCTGGAGAGAGCGTTGAAGCTGCTTCTCTGGAGATAGTGTTAAAGAAACGAACATCGAGGAGGCTCCTGGAGAGAGCGTTGAAGCGGCTTCTCCTAGAGAGAACGTTGAAGCGACTTGAGAGAACCTTGAAGCGGATTCTTCTAGCGAGAGGCTTCTGCTGGAGGGAGCGGCTTCTTCAGGAGAGAGCGTTGAAGAGGCTTCTCCTAGAGCGTTGAAGCGGCTTCTGCTGGAGGGAGCATTGAAGTGGCTTCCTCTTCGGTTTGATTTACCCTTGAGATTTATGTGCTTCTTGATTGACCATCTCTCTCGTGTTGAAGAAGTCCTTGACTGACGGTGAAGGAAATTCATGATGAGCTTCAGTTCCCAAGCGTGATTTACATGGTTCTATCTTGTATGGTCGGTGGGTTTTCCTCTTGTTGTTTCAGCGAAACTGCTTACAGGAGGCTGAAGCTTGCATTGTCTATTGGTGAGATGTATGCTTCCACGAACACCATGAGGCTCTTCATTACAGGCGGGCTTGTTCTTTCTAGCAGGGCAGGTGCTGTCGCAACTTGAGCGTTTAGCAGCTTCACGGAGTACAGAGGATGTCTGAAAGCGGAGGTTCTTCAACAAAGCACGATTGACAGGTACCATCCTATTAATGCACAATTACACCGCTTGTTGTTCAGTCACATTTGGATCGTGACCCTTTGGTGCCTGAATTCGGACCTCTTGACATAATCATTTGGATGTTCGCTGTTTCGCTGAAGCATTCCTCTTAAGTCTGACAGAGTGATTCACCCAAGATGTGGATTCTTTCTCGACATGATGATGCGGACATCGGTATCTTCTTGAGGCTGCTCCCTTGAGGTGTCGGCTCTAGTAGATCTGAAGATGTCCCGGGCTCACTCTCGTCTGGGCTGACATAATAGGCGAACTATTTATGATGATTTGGAGATGACAATATTTGTTGAATCTTCCGAAATGCTTCCTGTTGTAGTGTGGTCCGTACGAAGCTTGCTCCTTTCTTCAGGAACGGGGGAATGAAGCAACGAGCTGGGCTAAACCAGGTATAAAACGTCGAATATAGTTCACCTTTCCCATGAAGCTTTGTAGATCGTTCTCCGTTCGTGGAGGCGGCATCGTGAGGATAGCTTGGGTCTTGGATGGGTCCATCTTGATCCCCCAAGCAGTCACATGGAATCCAGAAATTTTCCTGAAGAAACACCGAAAGCGTATTTCAAAGGGTTCGTCTTCAATTTGGCACTTTTCGAACACTTGCCGTAGGACTCCTGTGTGGGAGGCCCGAGCTTTTGATTTGACTAATATATCATCCACGTAGTCTTCATCTTGCTTATGCATCATGTCGTGGAAGATTGCCGTCATAGCGCGTTGATACGTTGCACCGGCATTAACAAAATGACATTACAGTATAATAAAAATTTCCGAGAGGAGTTCGAAAAGCTGTCTTACTCACTTCATGCTCATACATCCTTATCTGATTGTAGCCGCTATATCCATCCATGAAGGAGAACACGTCGTGTCCGCTGGTGGCATCCACTGACATGTCAATATTTGGTAGAGGAAAATCATCTTTAGGGCACTGTTCAAGTCTCTAAAATCCACGCAGCACCTGATTTTTCCTTTTTACCGGAACCACATTAGCCAACCAGGTTGGATAATGAATGGGTTTGATGAAGCCAGCAGCTAGCAACTTCTGAATCTTAGTCTTGACTTGCTCTTCTACCTGCCTGAACTTCCTCGGGGATTTGTTTGACCGGCTTGGATCCAGGTATGATATGCAGATGACGAGGGACCAATTTTTCATCTAAACCGGGCATTTCTTCATAGGCGAATATGTCCTGGTATTCTTTGAAGTTCCACGAGATTAATGCGTTCATCCGTACACAAGGTTGAGATGATGGAGATAGGCCTAGGAGATTCCTCATTCCCGATATTAACGACTTCGAGCTCATCAGTGGTGGAGTTGGTGCCATCTTGCAGCTGTCGTGGAGCGTCTAACACTTCTTCTTGTGGCTCTTCTTGTAGCATTCCGTTGAGCGGAGAGATTGGGTAACAGTCTCCCTTGCTAATTGCTAACAGCGGCGTCGGTACACGGATTTCCCTCTCTGGTCACGTCTTGCCACAAAAGTTCGTTCCCTCTTAGTGTGAGTGTGGGTTGTGGCTTCACCGGATGAAAAAGAACGCCTTGTCAGCAAAGATGCATCGTGGGGATTAGCCCTCAATGATGCAAGTCGGTCCTCCTCCTGGATTGACGCCCACGTGGGAAGTGGGATGCAATGAACTTTGTCTGATTCTTCCCGCAGAGCTTCTCTTGGTTCAAACAATTCCACTCTACATATCCGTGCGTACGGAGACAACGACGCAGGAATACGAACGACTTCTTTATTCAGCATAGTCTTCAGGCACTGATGATACGTCGAAGGGACAATCCTATTGTCATGAAGCCACAGTCTCCCCAGTATCATATGGTAGTCTGGCTCCTTTTCTATGACTTCGAATTTCACCCTTGACTGGACAGGTCCTACAGATAAATTCAGATTGACATACCCGTACTGTTGGTTTGGTTTCCTTCAAAGTCTGTCATCGTGGTAGGATGTCGCACGATCTTGCTTGGGTGAACCTTGGAAGTCCTGAGTGTCTTAAGAGTAATCACATTCGAAGACGCTCCCGTGTCGATGAGGGTCCTCTTAAACTCTGAATCCTTGATGCCTGCAGTAACGTGTAGGGCCCGGTTGTGACCTTCCTCCACCATCATGTCGTCTTCTGTAAATGTGACATTATTCACAGACATCTCTGGTGTTTTTGAGGCTTCTGGACGCAAAGGAGTTAAACGCACATCCAGGGCTATCTGGTTGATTGCAGCAAACGTCTCCGCCCGCTGATTTTTTAAGAGGTGTAAAAGTTTGCATAAAATTTCCACTGGAGAAGCTCCTTCCTGATCCACCGGCCTCTGGTTCATAGTGAAACTATTGACTTGAGGAGGATCGTTACGAGAATCAGTACCCATTGTAGAAATCTCCGTGACAGGAGAACCACTCATATCAGATGTCATCTTGATGAGGAGATCGAGCATGCCATTTATTGTTTCTTTGATCAGGTCCATGTTCTTCGTGTGAATCTCCTGCATGTCTTGAGGGTACGGAGGTTGATGCTGGTGCATATCCATCATATTCCCTTTACCACGGCTTTGGAGGAGTCGCTCCAGGTCTTCACGTGTGATAAAGTTAGATGGCTGGTCCCTTTCTCTTGAACGTTCGAGCAACGCGAGCTTCTTCATCCATGTAGGTCGGCGCCGCTGAAGTACCTGCTCCGGGTGCGTCGAATGCGTTCCTTGTTGGTTCCAGGGGCTAGCGTGGCTCTCGTGGCAATCGATTAGTTAATTTCTTAAGAAAATTGAGTACCTCTTTCTGAGTTGTGGCCATGTCCGTTTGTGCCCTAGTGATAACTTCTTGTCTCTCCATAAAATCCACCATGGTAATAGGGGGTTGTCCTCCTCTGGCTCCTCCAGCCCCTCGTCCTGACGGAGGAATGGCAGTTGCTCTGGTGACGGTTGGAGGAATTACACTCGAAGAGATGCTGGGGTTTGCAGCTGCTCTGGCTCTGGTGATAGGAGGTGTCACGCCCAAAGGAATATCTCCTGCTCCGCTGATGCTGGTGGTAGAGGACATAATTCCACGAGATACATTGATCGTATTGACAGGCTGCACGGTAACACCACTAATCAGGATATCAACGCCGAGTGTGTTGTCGGTACTGGTTCCGTCGGGATTGGTTGCTGATCCAGACCTAAGATCCTCCATTTCTGAAATTAACCAAATGGGATTAGGTATTGAAGAAATTGACTTCACAACCGAGAGATTAATCTCCCACTGTGGTCGCCAATTGTTTATGGGTGAAAACTGTTTCTGCTGGTTTTGGTAAATTTGGGTATGTGTGAATGAGAAATGAATCTAAACCCTAAACAAATGCGTTGCACGGGAGTGCTTTTGATTCGAGAGATCAATCTATACAATTCTGGCCTAAACAAAGAAATGGCCGTTCCAGACTTGCTTCGGTCACAAAGTGAAGGATATGGGGTTGATCTTAGGGAGGGAAGCAAAGAAGGTGTTGAGATTGTGAAGGTGTTGGCTTTTTATGACTTGTATCAGAAAGCTGAACTGGCATGCAAACTGTAAGCTATCAGTTCTGGTGTTTTCTGGATACGAATGACAACACTTGGTTTTTTGTGCTTGTCTCTTGTCGTGTTGTTTGGAAATAGGTGATGAACCTATTTATACAAGTCATTGAGCGCAACCTCTCATCTCGTAGGAAGTGGAGGAGGTGAAGTGATGGAGTAGTGGGGTCGTGTAGGAGTGGTGATTGTCACACAATCACATATTTTCCCACTTCCCTCATCACTGCTAACCGTCCACCTTTTCTTGACACGTTCTTGTAATGGCGTGTTGCACGTTGCACGATGTAAACCGCCAGACCAATACCCCAGTAAGTATCCCCCAGTTTGTGACATGTTTGATGTCTCGAATGAGTGGATCGTGAGACCCACTGTAGGAAGTAGCTTGTGATACTAAAATAACTAAGGATTTGATATTTATGAAATATCGTGTATGCTCAACGCATGTAATGCATCGCAGACAATCAACATGTATGAAACATCGATGTTTTAAAGCTTGGCCGAATAAGTGGCGGACCAAGCGTCTTAAAATAGCATCACGTCCAACCATCTTCGAGTGATCGTTTGGAGGCTGCATGGGAGAGCTATCTCCTGGATGATCACTCCCTGTGGAAGAGTGGCGGATGGTGATCATCGGGATGCCTCACTAGTCGTCTAGCTTTCAACCTAGGTTTTCCGTCCAAGCTAGCGAAGTTGGACGGACGAGATGGTTTAAGACCCTCATCTGCGACCGTTGATGGATTTTTAGGGTTTTAGGAGGTGCGCGAGCATCACTCCTATGCTTTACCGAATCCGATTTTGGGCGCAAGTTTTGGTGGGCCGATCAGGCATGCGTGTAGACGGCCTGCCGGTGTATATCCCCATACCTCTTTGTCTCATGAAGGTGCGATCTAATCCACTCAATTTGACCGGAAAAGGTGAGTGGTCATGATCGAATTGCGGCAGAAATCCATTGCCGCAATGGATTTGGAAGCTGCTCGGCATGCAACTGCGGGTGCGCGTTTCGAGGTCGTCGAGTCCTCGAAATGCGACAGTTATCATGTTGACATGCTTGGGACCTTTTAAGTCTATATCTACACCCTCCATCCAACCTTGCGAAGATGGATGGTCGTGATCGAACTGCGACAGTTATGCAGCGCCGCAAACCCTAATTAGGGTTTTAAAAACAGCATGTGCGCACGATTTTGGCCAATTGGTTTGGCAAGTTATGCTCCTCTTTTGGAGGAACTGATCGTTTGGGGCCTACGTTGGGCTGACAGTGAACATGCGTGCACTTCTCTAACGGTCTTAGGTACGATCTAAGCCATCCAAATATGCTGGTGAAGTTGGATGGTTGTGATCAAGTTAAGACATTAGTGGAATTTTTGTGACGCTTGCAAAGCATCACACCAGCCATGTTTCGGGCATGCGATCGTGGCTGCATGACCACGTCGTGAGCAAACCGATTAGGTATGGATAGAGTGGGCCCGCTAATATGCGTGCTAGCGCCTCCTCCATCTTTCATGGTGCGATCTAAGCCGTCCAATCAGGCTAGTGAAGATGGACGATCACAATCATTTTGAGACTGTCTTAAGCAGTCTTGCTCATTCGAGCTTCTTCCAAAGCAGCACGACCACTCTATTTTGGGGATGGCGTTTTGGCACGTTGAGAAGAGGAGTGTGATGTTCGACCGGCTAGGGAACAAACAGGCCCGCTGGTGGTCATCACGGTGATAGCCTGGTCCTGCTAGGGTTCGTCTAGGCTGGTTAAATCATGCAGTCAACCAGCGTGGCCGTGATTGTTTCTGAGACTGATATGGACAGTTTAGATTTCCCTTAGGAAATTAAATATGCTCAATCGGGCTAATATAACACATCGAGAGATGTAGACTGTACGAGTATTTCGAAAGTTCTGCTGAGAACAACACAGGAAATACTAGGCTAATCATGCATTAATCAATAACGCTATAAATTCACAGAATATTTGGGATTGTTGCTACATGCACCATTCTGGGTGAATTTTGTATATTTATTGAATTGCTTCAAATAAATAAAGCGAGAGGTTTTCTGCGCTCATCGCTTGTCAAATGGCTTTATCCTTAGCAGGATGTCAGCATATTATTTTTGGTTTTACAATTTTAGCCCTGAACTAAAATCCACCATCAACACCAGTACAACTTCATGAGAAGAGCTTTATTAAGAATCTCCAACCTTCTCAATCCTAGAACCCCTCATCAATAGGAGAATACACTGAATCCCATTTTATTGTAATAACTTTTCTTGAATAAGGGTCACCAGTCCATAGGAAGTTTCTGATAATTCTTTCACATTCCTTGATTATTGTTCTTGGCCATTTATAAACTGCCATTGAATAAATGGTAAAGCTACATAATACAAATTTAACCAAAATCAGCCTTTCTTGAAATGAGAATAATCTACCTTTCCACCCTGCCAAACTTTCTTGCATCATTTCAACTATATTCCACAAATTGGATGATTTTATTCTTCCTAGTTCCAACATAACTCCCAAATACTTATCTGGAAACCTTGAGAGGGGCATGTTGCAAAGTCCTGCTATTTCTTGTTTTCTTGCATCATTTGTTCCACCAATAAAGCATTTGCTTTTCTCCAAGATAATAACTTGACCTGAAGAAGCTTGATATTCTTGTAAAGTCTTTAAAAGTTTTCTCACATTTCTCTTATAAGCATTAGAGAATATAAAGATATCATCTGAAAAAAAAAATATGTGAGAAGGATGAACATTTTTTCTTGTAATCATTGGATGAAGTTGATTTGCCTGCACCATTCTTGTGATTGTTCTGCTTAACAGATCACCTTGTCTGTTAATTACAAAAAGTAATGGAGACAAGGTATCACCTTATCTCAGCCCTCTACTAACTTGAAAATACCCTACAGGGCCACAATTTAATAAAACAGATATCCTAGATGATTTTAGAAGAGTATGGAGCCATCTTGTAACATTACTTGAAAACCCAAACTTTTGCATAACTTGAAACATGAATTCCCAGCTCAGAGAGTCATATGCCTGAGTGATGTCTAGCTTCAAACCCAAATTACCTCCTCTTCTCTTGTATTCCAAGTCATTTACTAATTCAGATGCTAAAGCAATTTTTTCTTGGATATTCCTCCCTTTAATGAAAGCACCCTGTTGAGGAGATACCACTTTTGTAATGATTTCAGTTAATCATTTAGTAATAATTTTTGTGATCACTTTAAAACTGAAATTCGTCAACCCAATTAGTTTGAATTGATTAGCTCTTTTAGCATTCTTAACCTTTGGAAGAAGTTATAAGAAATTTGCATTTAAACCATTTGGAATGAAACTTCTGCTCCACCAAAATTGTATTGCTCTTATGAAATCTGAACCAATTATCTCCCATGCTTCCCTATAGAACCATCCAGCAAATCCATCTGGACCAGGGGCACCATCTGCATTTAGCTCAAAAACTGCTCTCTAATTTCATCTGCCTTTGGAGTAGCCTCAAGCATATAGTTTTCTTCTTCAGACACCATATTAGGAATATCTTGAAAGATGTTAGTTGCAAAAGAAGTTTCCTTAAATGTAAATTTATCTTCAAAATGTTTGACTAAAATGTCAGCTATTTCCTCTTGATTAGTAGTAATGCCCCCTTCCAGTTTTTCCAATTCCACAATTGAATTTTGAGTTTGTCTTATCTTTTGATTAACATGAAAGAATCTTGTGTTTGAAGCTCCTTCTTTTAGCCGTTTTACTCTTGACTTTTGTTGGATAATAGCCTTTTGCTGATCTAGTAAGATCTCCTGTTTTCCTCTTAAAGTCACAAGATTATTGAGCAAATGTAAATTCAAAGGATCTCTGTCAGATAATAAAGTTGCTTACATAACATCTTCCTCCACTTGTTGAAGCTTTTTTGTAACATCTCCAAATGTATTCCAGTTCCATACTTGTAAATCCTTTTTGAGTCTTTTTATTTTACTCATATATATAAAACCAGGATTACCTAAAATATCTGAATTCCAAGAATCCATGATTATTTGTTTAAATGAAGCATGAGTTTTCCATACCTTTAATGCTCTGAATGAAACATTTTGTGGTTTAGGGATGACAACACTGGCACCATACAAAACTCCATGATCTGAAATGCCCCTTACACCAACTTTGTAACCCCAACTTGGATATAGTTCAAGCCATTTTTCATTAAATGTAGCTCTGTCAAGATTGCAGACCATTCTTCTTCTTCCAGCTCTGTTATTACACCAAGAGAACTCCAATCCAGTTTTTGGTGCATGAATCAGATCACAGTTCCTTAAACAATTATTAAACTCCTACATTGAAATTCTTAAAGGTTTAAGGCCACCAATATTTTCTTCCTGGCAAGTTACAAAATTAAAATCTCCAATTACCATCCATGGTTTATTCAAAGAATTAATTTCCTCCAATTTCTTCCACAATTCTCTTCTATCTACAGTTAAGGATGATGCATGAACTCCAGTAATTAAAGTATCACCAACTGAAATAGTAATCTCTTGACTAGTGCAGGAAATTATTGAAGGAGGATTTATTGAAGCACTCCATAGAACCTAAATATTTCCTTTTTTTTTAATTCAGAAGAATTATGAATTATCACATAGTACATACCAACTAGTTTCAATTTTTTGATGAATTCAGATGAATATCTAATTTTTGGCTCTGCTAGAATTAAAATTGTAGGACTAAAAGAATGAACTAAACTTCTAAGTTTATCTTTGGCCTTAATTATTCCAAGGCCTCTGATATTCCAATATATAATCTTCATTTAAAGGGTTGAGATTGAGAAGAATTACCTCTTCTCAGGTTCTTCTCAGGTTCCCATTTTTACTCAAATTGGATATTAAACTTGCAGCTTGCTTTCTAGTTGTAACATTTGCACCTGTCTTCTGCTTTACATTATCTTCTTTTGACCCCAACTTATCTAAAGGAGGTATTACTGTAACAACTGCATTAATAGATGGGACACTTGAAGTAGCTTCTAAATTTTTTGATGCAGATAAAACTGGAAAAGCATTTGGGGAGTTTAGAATTTCTTCAGGAGCATTCTGGAGAATTTGGAACTTGCCAGAATTAATCTCTATTACTGTTTGCTTACTTGCATCAAAAAAAATTTCATCTCCACTTTGTGAAATTGAAGGAATAATGGCATCCACAATCTCATCCTCACTATCAAGAAAATTAGTTTGTTGATTCTTCTGATTTATGTCATCATCACCAAAGCAAATATCAAAGCCAATCTTGTTCTTATTCTTCACCTGTCTCCAGACTTTCTTAGTTTGAATTATAGGTTCTGTTACTTCTTTCTCTAGGACTTTATTTTTTGATCTACACTCTGTAACTGAGTGTCCAACCACTTGACAATGTATACAAAATTTTGGAACCTTTGGAATATGTACTCTCTGTTCAAATCTACCATACTTGGATTCAACCCAAATTTTGTTTGGTATATATTTAGACATATCCATTTCCACCAAAACACTTGCATAATACCCAATTTCTTTTTTCAGAGTTGTTTCATCAACTCTAACAGAACGACCTAAAGAATTCCCCATGTTTAGAATAATATTTTCTTTCCAGTATTCCATGCTAAGTCCTGGAAATTGAACCCAAACAAAAGCAGAAGTAGTTTTTTGTTCCTCTGGTTTGAAGTTTGGTTCCCAGATTCTGAGTTTTAAATTTTGGTCTTCAACTATCCAATCTCCACTCCAGATATTGTTTATCATCTTCATTGTCAAGTTTAATAACAAAAAATCCTTTCCCCATTGGTATCAATTGAAGAGAACCCTTAACTTTCCAATGATTTCTTAAACTAGAATTGGCAGTTTTAAACTTCATTTTAACGAAATCCAATCTTCCAATCAAGCTGTATTTCCATTCATTCTAACTTTCTTCAATATCATTATCAGAAATAAAATATTTAGGACTATCTTCCTTAGAATTACTCATTTTTTCTTCAAAATTAGATCTAGATTTAGAACCAAAATTATTTGATTCAGAAAAAATTGTTTCTGATCGATTTGTTGTTGTTTCCAACCGATTATCAATCATTTACTATCATATTTAGAACACCAATCATTTGAAATAAAGAGAAATCACCTGAATTAAAACTTTGATTCACGCAGAAAACGATGAAAAGAAGAAAAAAATGTTGACTGAGTCGATCGCCGATTCACCCGAGTCGCAGACACTCTCTCTCCTCCGTTCTTAACAACCGATTTCAGTCTAGATATCTATTGATGTTTTATTCCATGATGTGTGTATGGATGTGTGTGTGATTCAATTGGCTCCAGTTAAGAAAAACTATTGTTATCTTGCTTTATTGTGTGGTATCAATTATTTAGGCTTACAAAATTTCGGCGCAATTGCGGTGCTATAATGTCTATGTTGTTTCAATTGCTTCCGGTTGAGGTGAATAATTATGCAAGTTGATTTATTTGGTTTGTATGAATTTTTTATGGCTTAACGAAAGAAAAAAGTTTACGGGATGGATTGTTTAGTCCAATTCGATTCCGGATAAGAGAAACTAAGTTTATCTTAGTTAGACTTATCAAAGTGGAGGTTTCGGTTATTCAAGTATAATCGAATGCCTTAACAAGAAATGCTAGTTAACTAACCTAGTACTTGTCTTGTTTAAAATTTAAAGGTCTAAGTTATATGGACAATTAGAACCAGATGAGAAAAATAGAGTTATCTTTATTTTGGTCTTATCGAAAGAAGCGGTTGTATTTGTACAATCGGTTTAGCAAAGGGACTAAGGTGCTTAGTTGATTTTTGGTTTACTAAACCAAATTGGGAAAATTGCTTCGGGCAATTATTTTCTTGATAACATATCAAAACAAATTACTTTGTAGTTTCGGTTTTGATATTGGTTATCAAAAATGGTATGTGGAACCCTCATGCTTAACTCTATATGTTTGCAAGTCTATCTTGAGATTTGTAAGATTCTTTTCGGTTTGTCCTTTAGTTTTTCGTGTCTTTGTCATTTTGTGACAAAAGGGGGAGAAATATATGGAATAAACAAGTGATACTGGCATTGGTTTTATATTGATTGGTATCACTAAAGGAAGAGAACATTTGTGCTTAAACGTTTATCTAAGAAAGAGTGAAAGCATAGACTAAGCGGGAGTAGCATATCATATTAATTGGTATAATAAAGACGTGCGGATTGATAAAATCTACCTATCTCACCTTTAGGGGAAGTATCAGCTTTGTTATTATAATGTCAACAACGACATTTAAGGATTGAATGTATACATGTTATTGTGCTGTTAAATTCGGGAATCAAGCGTATGTGTAATGAATTCTTGTAATTTGTTTATCCATATGATTGTAAGAGTTTTGTCACTAAAATTGACAAAGGAGGATATTGTTAGAGCATATCTCGGTTGAACCCACCAAGCGTTGGTATGTCAAGTTTGGTTGTCATATTTTAGTAAATCAAAACTCATTTTAAGAGTCGCTTGATTATGTAATAGAGTCAACTTCCTATAGGTTAGCTTGAAAGTATTAGGATATGAGACATTACAAGTATTGCGAAGACTTGAAGAAGTGAAGAAGTAAGAAGCTGCAACGACAACATCATCCTTCCACTTGAGGTTAGTGATATTTGACTTGAACTGTTTCATTCCCTAACGTATCTTTCAAGTCGTGCATATTGAAAACAAAATTGCGAAGCATGAACACTCTAGATAGACATAGTATTAAGGAATACAATATGAAGTTTACTGCTTAACCATTAAACTTTGTAGATAAGACATCGACATAATCGTTTAAATGCTATTGTGATTATGTATGGGTATGAGGTGAGGATTTCATCCTATGAAACAATGTTTTACATGTTTTTTGAAGAAGTAAGTTCATAAACATGTTTATGAATCGAAAAGGAAATTGCCAGGCGTTATTGGTATTGTTATTCATTGCATATCTTGTGAACAACCAATATGTGTGATTTAGTATAACCTCTAATGACTTGTTTATATTCTTGGTAAAACTATTCACAAAGGCCCGACTTATGTATTGGTATGACTTTTATTAGTGAAACCGATCTTAAGTAATCACCTGAGATGGTATGATCGAGTTTGTGATTTGTGTATGACCAAATCTGGGTAAAGGGGAACCGATCCTAGTAAGAGGTGCAACACATCACAAAGAGGAATCGATCCTTGTATGAGGTGTAGCAAGTT
Source organism: Papaver somniferum (assembly GCF_003573695.1). Classification (NCBI taxonomy): domain Eukaryota; kingdom Viridiplantae; phylum Streptophyta; class Magnoliopsida; order Ranunculales; family Papaveraceae; genus Papaver; species Papaver somniferum. The sequence continues at coordinate 21,571,453 of NC_039358.1, forward strand.
TGTAGCAGAAAGGGGAACCGATCCTATGGACATGTGCAACACATATAAGTTAGATACCATATATATGTGGGGAACCGATCCTAGTACCTAGTCAACAGAATTTTGTAAAGCTAGTGTGACTATGCACAGTACTCACATGGAGGTAGAACCGAAACTTATTTTGGTAGAACCTTGAACCCATGATGTGTGATTGAGTGTTCTTCATCAATCATATAGTTCTTAAGAGTCAGATGAACCAATTCTAAACTTGTCTGGAAGTGTGTCAAATCGATTTCAAGGTTGTAAGTATGAAAGAGGACTTACAAAGTAAGGATGTCGACATACTTTGAACACGTACAGTAATGTTTATCTTTTATTGTTCAAAGTTATTCCTTAATAGCTAAAGGAAGAAAATCTCAGGATCGAAAGATAAATACGTTAAGAATCTTTTATTTAAGGTTGTTAATTTTATTTTAGGAAAATGAGAATTAGTAATGTGCATTTACTAGTTAAGGATTTTCCAAAGAGATTTTCGGCCAATATTTTGGACAGAGCATTTCCAGGAATTATGGAAACCGAATTTGGAATATATTGCATATCTTGAGAATATTTTCGGTTTTAGAAATTCCTTGGTGTTCCTTGTCTATAAATACTTGAAGTTTTCATTTCTAGCAAACTAATCCTTCGTGACAGCAAACTTCCTCGGTTGTGTTGTTACTGGTGAAGCCGCCTATCCGGAGAGGAGAGTAACCTAATTAGGCGAAATCTCTTACGGCCGCTCAGTTTAAAGTCTTCTTTGGGATTGAGAATCTCTATTAGTATCATTGGTGGGAAACTATATAATCACGGTTTATCTTATGTTTTCGATTGATTTTGATTGACTAAAGGTGGTTGAACTTTGATTGCGCCTAGTTTGTTTATGCTTGAGAATCTTCTCTTCTGATATAAGATTCACTCAAACTAGATCAAAGTTTCGACATAGATCTTTAGACTGTTTTTAGTTCTAAAGACGATCTTGTGATAATCCATTGTTAACAGACTCTGTTCTGAGCGTGATTGATTACAAGAGATTCAAGTTGTTGTGTGCAGGTGTTTATTGAAGATCTAAGAAGATTTGAAGACAAAGAAGATATTGAAGATTTCTGATTTGGGGTTCATAATCTTTGGTGTGCACAATACTTGTTTCAGTATAAGAGGATCCAACTATAATCGGTTTATCCTTGTGGTAGATTGGATTGATTAGTTGTGTAGATGGGCATCAATACAATTCTTTGTGATTAAAAGTATTGATTGCAAAGTCTTAAAAATTACCTTTGGTAGTTGAACATAAGACAAATCTAAGAACCTGACGAAGGAGTTTATTTGAGATAAACGAAAGAGCCTTTGTCGAACTCACATCACTTGGTTGAAGAGAGTTGATATCAAACAGATTTGTTGTTCCTTTACTGTTTGGAATACGAACCAAAGGAATTTTTCCAAGTACGTGACTTATTCATAAGTTGGAGGCGTGGGAATACAGACGGAACTAGGTGAACTATAGGTTTAGTTGCTTGGTATCAACTATACGAAGTTGGTTTAATTTTGTGTAGTGGCTTAATCCAAAGAGTATTCAATTCTGGACAAGGTCCCGGGGTTTTTCTGCATTTGCGGTTTCCTTGTTAACAAAATCTTGTTGTGTCATTTACTTTTATTTTCCGCATTATAATTGTTTTATTACAACTAAAATAAATTACACAAATGTTAATTCCTATTTACTTGATCAGAAATCCTATTGTGTTTGGTTAAGTCCGAACCTTTTTATCAAGTAAACATACTTCGTTGTTGTATTATCTCGATATCGTATCCATAGACGATCAAACGAAGTGTGAACCGATTAGTTGTATCGTCTCGACTCAGTCCATAGACAATCACTTGCGGAGAAAGGACTTATAGGTAGGAAAAGTTTTAGCTTGAGGTATATTTGGGTACCCTCGCCTTTTCATATAGTTTTCAAATCAGGGTTTGCAATCCAAGTTACCTTGGTAACAAAGCATTCAATATTCACCGTTAGATGAAAAACCTGATTTAACCAAGCTAATACCTTTCAACCGTTAGATCGAACTTAGCTTGTTACACAGAAATGTACCCTCATTTAGGTTTATGTAACCGTACCTAAACGTGTACACCAGGTTGGTTCACAAATAGTTAACCGAGGTTAGCCATATTATTACTCTCATATCAATCTTATTCATCTTAACCGTAACTAGTTCAAATGACTCAAATGAAACTAGTTAAAGAGTTGTTCAATTGTATAGAAAACACAATCAAAACCAAAACGGTTTGATTCACTTGAATCAATCATGAACATTATAGACACGGCTTGCAAAGATTGCATTCCTTATGATTTAAATGTTTAAGTTCATGAACTGACCGATTTGATAAAGTAACCAGCTTAAGTATGCGTACGGGTATGCATACTTATCTTGTCTCCTGCACCAATTTCGTATACACACATATGCATACTCTTGGTTCCCGGTTTATGGATTTATACACTAATGTGCGAACACACTATATATGCTTATACCCAAAGATGGTTACATCCTCAACTCTTTATTTCAATCATTGAAACATTCTTCTATAATGACAATAGCCGTTTTCACACACTATTAGCATCAAAGCCATTTTCAAGATATTGAAATAATCATTATCGAAACATTCAAATCCTACATCAAATGATTGTATCACTCAAACCATGTAAGATGTTACTCGTAACTTTTCTCATGATATAAGATGAACTTGGTCAAAGCGAAAGCTTACCAACACATATTTCGAGAAATATGTAAACAAGATATACTCAGCTCGAAATATCAAATGTGTATAGAGAAAACTATATCGTAACACGACTTATGTCTCAGTATAGGAGATAGTAGAAATAGACTTTCCAAGTGATAGATGAGTTCAAGTCTCCACATACCTTTTTGTCGAAGAAGTTCCACAAGCTCCCCTTAGTAGTTCTTCGTCTTCAAGAGATGAACGCCGAGAGATCTAAGCTCAACTACACTATCTATATCCTAGTCCGAGACATCTATAAATAGGCTAGAAATCAAGACTTATAGTTTTGATCACTAACATTGACAAACATGCTTGAGATAGCAACGCATGCGAGTTCGACCGAGCAATGCTCTAACAATCTCCCTCTTTGTCAATTTTAGTGACAAAACTATCAATACATATGGATTACAAAATAGATAAAATTGTAGCTTGCCATCCACATGCTTGATCTCCTTGGCATCTTCAACGCGACTCGAAATCTTCGTCACTTCCAAGTACTCCATGATCCTAAAGGTTGTAAGTTCAGCATCATAGTTGTTGAAGATCCGTAGCTATAACAATGAGAAAACAAAATGCTTTCAATCATTGTTATACAGTGTCATAGTATTATTACACAACATCAAATTCTGATTGTATCACAACTTTGAAAACAAAACTATGGTGATATTCATCACCCCCCCCCCCCCTAGTCAATACTTTATATCCACATGAAAACCACTCCTCCTTACATAATGATCCGTAAATCATATGTATTTGTAGTATCACACTACACATTAGTTCTCTCCCTTTTGTCAATATAAATTGGCAAAGGTACGAAAACTAGTGGGATCCTCATGAAATTTCCACGGAGATACTTCATGACTAAAAGAGAATACCATACCAACTTATTTAGATGCCATCATAAAGCCGAAGCTAAATGCATTCATCAAGGAGTTAATAAAGATACAAGATAACCCCTAAAATTCCACAACCGCACTCCCCACAAAGATTTGGTAATTAAGCACAAGTTCAATATGAACTCTCACCCATTTAATGTCATCCCCGAAGGAACAACAAAGGCGGCCTTACTTTCACAAGAAAAGAAGGATTTCTTTTGGAAAAAACCAAATCACATGAAAACATGAATTTGAATCCAAAGTATTCAATTGAATTATCCACAAAAGAATTCATGATTAATCCAATCGAAATGCACAATTAAATTAATCACATGAAAACTCATAATTAACTCAATTGGAATTACACAACTAAATTAACCACAACGTGATCAATTCAATTGGTCATGCTCGACATAAAAGAACTTACGGAGCAACAACTAAAATAACCATAAGAGAATGATCAATTTAGTTGGCATGCTCAAACATAAGAGAACTTACGGAGCAACACAGTATATGCACAAAGATGTGGATCGAAGATCGACCAATACTGCGGAATAGACAAGGATTCATCCTATTTTCCATCACTATTTGCACAATGACATACAATAGGCTTAATCCTTGTACACAAAAGTTTTATTCTTTCTTCCATCAAAAAATGACATAAAAGGCTTTAACTTTTGTAATGTCAAAAGTTCATTCTATCTTCTATCAATAAATTCATAGCAACATAATAGAGATAACTTTTGAACAAGTATGGGACAGTCACACGTTCACGGACGTAAACAACATATCCCATAACAATTTGCAATATATAAAATCATAAAGATTAAAATTGTAAAAACCATCTTCCAAAAACTAAGAATTTAAATAAATAAATCTAAAAAACATGAAGATGAAAATCGTTGGACATAGCTATGTGTACTCACAATAATGGTTATTCCAAACCCTAGTTATTCTTCTAAAAACGTAAAAAGAAGATTCATTAGACATTGAGACCTCTGAAGAATTATTTATCATCCCCGAACTCCTTGTCGTCAACAACCATTTGTGCATAGGGTTCATGGAGAAAGGAGTCAATTCCAACAAACCTTCTAGGCTGATGATGTCGAACCAGGGCCTTCTGAATTTCGAGAATTCTCATAACAAAAGCCTTTATTTGTTTATTCTCCTTTCTTGCTTCCTTCAATTCTTCAAGAACATCAGAAAACTTCTGAGAATTTAGAGGAACAGCTCTTGGCTTCCTCACATTCCTTCTTTTTCTTTTCAAGGTTGGAGGCAATGGAGATTTTTCTTTTTCCTTCATGATTGATGTCTTAACAATCATATTAACATCTTTTCCATCAGAACACATGATTCTTGGAGTCTCCGTACGTGTATGGGTTTTTGAGAGGAAATCATAATATCAACTCAACAGGCAGTCTTAAGATGTAAAGAGTTTCAGAAAAGGAAAAAGGAATGTAGGGTCACATAACCTTAAACAGTACAGGTTCACGCACGCACAATTCACAACCCTAAAGAGAGTAGGATTATCGAGAATAACCCTCTTTTGATAAACATGGAGGTTCCTTCCAATATCAGTTAGATATGAAAGAATTCCAAAACATACAACAAATCTAAGAAAACCAAAACAAAAAGTTTTTTTTCTTATATTTGTAAGCCTGAGGTGTGCACAATCTTGTCTCTTTTAATCAGGCACATGAGACAAGATGCACCAAAACAACACAATCAAGTTGTGTTGTGGTGAACAATAATTTGTCCACCATGATCCTTTTGAAGGGAATTCATAGATCTCTGTTTATCAAAATGTTTAGACCATACTCTTTTCTCTAGTGGTCTTGACCTATCTTTGGAAACCAACTTCTTTGAAGAGGATAAAATCTTACATACCTCAGCGGTTTTTTGAACAAGTTTGAGCTTGTTTGCTAGGCGATTTGCTCTTCATTGAAATCTCTTGACATGTCTCATCTTGTGTTTATACTTGAAACACTTTGAAAGTTCATTACCATTGAGTGAACAATAAGAGCATGTCAATGGATAAGCTGATTCAGACGCCCGGAATGTGCAATCTGCTAGGCACAAGTGGAACCTGAAAAGTCAGACAGAGAGTTTCCAGCATAAAGGTTAATTTGTTCTTCCAGATTAGTTGAGTTTCTTTCTGGAAAAATATCAAGATTGATGTATGTATTGGTACAGTTATCAAAATCAATATCTTCACAAAGAAGTGCAACACTTGATTTTTCGTCTTCATTGGAATTATAGTGATCAAAAATTTCATCAACAGTTGCAGCAAGACCTTTGTTTCCAGTGTATTTTCTATGGTTCATACACTCATTTGCAAAATGACCAAAACCTTTACACTTAAAGCACTGTGGCATATCCTCGTCATCAGCCTCGTCAGCATCCCTGTTTTTAGGAGGAATGCGATTGTGAGGTTTACCTGACGACCTAGGTTTGTCTTTGGAAAACTGTTTACTTCTCTTCAATAGAAGATCCCTAAGATGTTAGAGCATAGCTCGGTCAACCTCGCATGTGTTGTTATCTCAATCATGTTTGTCAATGTTAGTGATCAAAACTATGAGTCTTGATTTCTAACCTACATATCTAAGTCTCGGACTAGGATAGAAAAGTGTAGTTGAGCTCAAGGACTTCATGGTGATTCATCATACAACGACGAAGATCTATACGAGGAACCGTGGAACTTCATCAACAAAAATGTATGTGGAAACTTGAACTTATTTATCACTCAAAAGTCTATCTCTTCTATCTCCTACTTCTTATGAGACAAAAGTCGTATGCTATATAGAATAGATCATACACATTTGACATTTCGAGCTGAGCATTCATAGCTTATCTTTTTCTCGAAGTCGTGTGTTGGTAAAACGTTTCGCTTTGATCAAGTTTATCTTCACCTAGTGACGAAAGTCATGAAAAGTTTCAATCACTTTGAGAATTTCTCTGACGTGAATCGGTCTGTGAATAACGGATACATAGCGTCCTCGGAGAATGTCTCAATGATTTAAATGAGAGTTTACATTACATAACCATGTATTCCTTGAACCGAAGTTTTCGAACTTTGTTGATCAAGAGAAATCGGAAGGATTGTGGAATTGGCTTGCCAAGTCCGCGAACCCAGCTCGTGAACTCAGTCCGCGAACTGTCGGATGTTCTCGACCGAGAATTTCTGCTGCATTTTTCAAAACTCGTTTGTATGCTAAGTCCGCGAACCCAGTCCGCGAACTGGCGGAAGTTCTCTTTTCGAGAATTTCTGTTGAGTTTGGAAAACTCAACCGGTTTACTTAAGTCCGCGAACTTGTTTGTGAACTTAAGAGGTTATGATCTAAAGATGTGCTCTGAACATGAAACTTAATTTACTACGGAATATTTTATGCAAACCGTGGCTATAAAGTTCATGAGACGATTCAATCGAATCGAATCATATTTGTTTCAATTGTGTCTTGTGTAGTTACATAAGATCTCATAGCAATTGAACAAATCTTTAACTAGTTCATTTGAGTCCCTTGAACTAGTTATGGTGAAGAAGAACAAGGTTAATATGAAATACTCATATGGTTAACCTTTTGGGTTACTTGTTGAACCAACATACACGTACACGTTTGGGCATGGTTTTCACAAACCCAGTAAACGTCTACCCAAGTGTGTGCGACAAGCTAAGTTTTCGATCTAACGCTTGAGAAATATTAGCTTGAATCTAAATCAGGTTTTCATCTAACGATGAATATGGATTGCTTTGTAACTAAGGCAAAACCCTGATTTGAAGGCTATATAAAGGAGACATCTAGCATTGTGCAAAACTAATCCCCAAACGTCTGTGTGATACTAGTGCGCTCGCTAGAGTCGATTCTCCTTTAACCTTTGGTTTTCTTCTCTAAAACCAGGTTAACGACTTAAAGACTTCATTGGGATTGTGAAGCCATACCGATACTATTTTTATCTTAGTTGTGTGATCTGATCTTGCATCTTCTATCATACGAGTACAATCGATTGATTGGCTTGAGATCGTGAGAGTTCTCCGATAGGCAAGATAAAGAAGTCACAAACATCTTCGTATCACTGTTTGTGATTCATCGACAAACCGCCTGTGTAGTCAGGAAGGATTGTAGAGAGGTGATTGATTAATCTAGGTTGTTCTTCGGGAATATAAGACCGGATTATCAATTGGTTCCTGTTCACCTTGATTTCATATCTTAAGACGGAACAAAACCTAGAGTTTATCTGTGGGAGACATATTTATCCTTTGATAGACTTTTCTGTGTGAGATAGATTTGTTTATTATCAAGTCTGCAATTTTGGGTTGCAGCAACTCTTGGTTGTGGGTGAGATCAGCTAAGGGAATCAAGTGCGCAGTATCCTGCTGGGATCAGAGGCGTAGGAGTACAACTGTACCTTGGATCGGTGGGAGACTGATTGGGGTTAAACTATAGTCCAGTCCGAAGTTAGCTTGGAGTAGGCTAGTGTCTGTAGCGGCTTAATACAGTGTGTATTCAATCTGGACTAGGTCCTGGGGTTTTTCTGCATTTTCGGTTTCCTCGTTAACAAAATTTCTGGTGTCTGTGTTATTTCTTTTCCGCGTTATATTTTATATAATTGAAATAATACAAGTTGTGCGTTCGTGATCATCAATTGGAAATCCAACCTCTGGTTGTTGATTGATATTGATTGATCCTTGGACATTGGTTTTTGGTACCGTCCAAGTTATCTCTCTTTGGTAAAGACTCGCAGATTTCTATTTGCTTGAGTAAAGATCAAATCGAGAGATTGAGATATAAACTCTTTGATATATATTTTTATTGATTGAGTCTGACTGTCTAGTTGATTCTCATAAAAAGTATATTGGAGTTTGTCCATATAGTTTGCTAAGCAAAATATTGGGTGGTGTTGTTAGACCCCCGCTTTTTCAATTGGTATCAGAGCAGGCAAACACATTAAAGACCTTATAAGTCTGTGTTTGTGGCAATCTGAGTCTATGGACAGAATCTCATATGCATACCAAAATGCCTCATAAAGCTGTCAACTTTGTCAAGTGTCTAGGAAATACCTCAAAGGATCACTCCTAAGTTGATTCTTCCGAATCCCGAGGTAGGAAGACTGTCTCATCTTGTGTCAACCACTCTTCCTCCAATGAGACATTGGACATAATGGCTAAAGCTGAATTGGAGCTCACCAGAATTACAAAAAATTCTATTGAGTTTGTTGATCTCATGGATCATGTACATCTCATTGATGAATTTGAGAAGTCTATTGATCGTGAACAGGTACTCTACAACATTATAGGGTCATTCTCTAAGGAAATTGAGAAACTTCTTCAAGAAAACAATCTACAGCGCGAAAAGATTTGTGATCTTGAAAAGCTGGTTAAAGAAATCTCAATTAGAGAAAATTGTTTGATCAAGACGCATTCATCTGATCTAGATAGACTTCGTGCTGAGAAAGAGAAACTTGAAACATCACTTGCTCTAGCCCACGGACAGTGTAAATCCTTGGAAAAGGAAAACTCTGCCTTAAGAAGAAATTCTTCTGCACAAACTAATTCTCATGAGTAACTGTACAGAATGAAATTTTCTCCAGATGAAGATTGTGTCAAGAAAAGTTTTCATAACTTACAATCTTCTCTGGTGGCTATGAAGTTTAAACAAGTACCAGTTGTTGCTTCTCCTCCACGAATTTGTACCTTCTGTGGAAAAGGAAATCACTATGTTATCCATTGTTTTGCCAGAAAAAAACGTATTTCTGAACTTCACAAATTGCTTCTTTCTATTGTCAATGGAGTAAATAGTCGGACGACTGCTACAGTGAAGGTCCCTTTCACAGGAAACCAGGCATCTTATAAAAATGATCTCTCTCCTAGAAATCATTACAGGACATTTGTAAACTCTCGGGCTACCAATGAAAGCATGTCATGTGCTTATAAGAACAAATCTGGTAAATCTAAGTCTAGTGTGTAGAGACCGATTTCGGAAAATCCCCTAGAACCTATTTCTAGAGGTCCTAGACTTTGTTATCAGAAAGAGTCCTCACCTATGATTCCCAGAAGGACTGTGAGACGTTCCCTCGTTTCTGGAAATTGCCAAGGAAGGACAAGAAATGCTAAATTCAGATATCCTGGAGGAAATAACTGTTATTCTCTCAGAACCTCTGCTACCTAATAACAGAATGTCTATTCTTGTGTCTAACTTGAGAGATACAAGAATGAGGATTTGTGAGATGCTCAAGTATTGTGCTGTTTTTCTCCAGTTTGTATATCTTATGTTGTATTGTTGTGAGTACTTCTTCCTTTTGTCACTATGATCTTTTGGAGATAGAGAATATTTAAAAGCAACATGGTATGCAGTTTTCCTATTTTGAGCCAATTTGTTCTTTGGATGGCCCACGAACGTCCATGTCTCCTCAACAAACTTTAGGGTTTCCAGCTAGGGTACTCACGAACATATGTAAGTCTTATATGTGTTTATTTATTCTTCAGAAAGTAACTCTATGGAATCTGTTCCCAAAGATGAAGTTAACCCTATGGTTGAGGATGATCTCAAAGGATGTGATTCTGGTCAAGAGTTTATACGGAAGAAGATGCTTGAAAGAAAAGAGTATAACACTTGGATTGGTGAATCTGTCTGATTCGTGCTCAGAATGAAGTTAAGATTGAACTGGCTAACCTTCAATTGCAGATAAACCAGCTTATTGATGGACAAGCACAAATCCTTGGTACCCAGAATATCTTGATCATAAATCAGAAGAAATTTATCCTTGACTGTGCAAAGACTCGTCATTATGCTCGCACCATTGATCGGAAAGTCAACGTTCTAACTTTTGAACATGGTGTCTCTATGGTCAACAGGGTCAAGGATATCAGTGATTCCTACTTTGATGGACCATTTCAGAGGTATGAAATCATCAAGGAAAACTAAGTTTTTATGCCTAGTATGTCTTCTTTTTGGATTAGCTGGAAGAATAACTAGTACTTTGAATAGCGATGATTGTGACTACACATAGCTATTTTTGTTTTCATCTTCTTATGTTTATTTTTTAGGTTTATTGGTATTAAATTATAAAAATATTTGGAGGATGATGTTATTGCAATATTGATCTTTATGATTTTGTGATATTGCAATTTGTTTATGGGATATGTATTGTTTGCATCCGTGAACTTGAAGGTCTCACATGCGGTCAAAAGTAAAGTCGTTCATGAATCGATATTCGTATTGATGAAAGGACGAATGGACTTTTGAAAAATACAAAAGTTATGCCTATGCAGTCATGTATTTGATGGAAAATAAGATAAAATCTTTTGTTTCACAAGGATAAAGTCTATTATGTCGTTATGATGGAAAATAGAATAGATCCTTGTATGTTATCCACGGTATCGATCTTCATTGATCCATTTTGTTATGTATTACCGTGAAGGCTCCATTATGTGACTTATGTTGAGCACGATACAACTAAGTCGATTATTCTTATTGGCTTGTTGGTTGTTCCATAAGATGCTATATATCAAGCATTATGAACTAAATTAATCATCTTGGTTGGTTATTTAGTTATTTGCTCCGAAAGTCTTCTTTTGTCGAGCAAAATCTTTTGACAATTAAATTGATTACTTTTGTAATTAGTTTGGTTGTTTGTATTCCAATTAAATTAATTATAAGTTCTCTTGTAACTAGTCTAGTTGAGTTTTCATATATTCCACAAATTCTTGTGTTGAGTATATGAACGACTATACTAATCATGTTCTATTGGTTGATGCAGTCGTGTATTCCGTAAGGTTTTCCTTATGTTGAGTATGTGAACGATTAATCTAGTCATATCCGTATGATTACCTTAGTTGTAGCTCCGTAAGTTTACTTATGTTGAGCACCTTCAATTAAATTGATCACTTTTGTGATTTGACTTAGTTGCGTATTCCAATTGAGTTAATCATGAGTTTACTTGTGATTAATTTGGTTGAGCTTTGGATATAGAAAATCATTTCTATGGTTTTTGGTATCCAATTTAAAAATCCTTCTTTTCTTTCGAAATTAAGGTCGCTCTTGTTGTTCTTTTGGGAATGACATCAAATGGGGGAGAGTTCTTTTGAACTTGTGCTTAATGGTAATATCTTGCGGGGTGTGCGGCTGTGGAGTTTTATAGGGGTTATCTTGTATCTTAAAACTCCTTGATGAATGCATTTAGCCTCGGCTTTATGATTTCATCTAAATTAAGTTGGTATGTATTTTTCTTTTAGTCTATGAAATGTCTCTTCTGAAAATTTCATTATGATCCCGTTCTTGTACCTTTGCCAATTTTATTGACAAAAAGGGGGAGAAATAATGTAGTTCACACTACAAATACATATGGTTTTCGGATCATTGTGTAAGGGGGAGTGGTTTTCCATGATCGAGATGGAGTATTGACTATGGGGGAGTGATACATATCACCGTAGTATTATTGTTAAAGTCGTGATACAATTGGACTTTAATGTTACATAATAATACTATGACATTGTATAATGATGATCGAGAATCTCGATTTCTCTCATTGTTATATCTACGGATCTTCAACAACGGTGATGCTAAACTTACAACCTTTGGGATCATTTGAGTACTTGGAAGGACGAAGATTTCAGGGAACGTTGAAGAGTAGACTATGGAATAGGAGCCACTAAAGTTTATCTTTTTTGTATTCCATATGTATTAATAGATTTTTTGTTAGAGCATAGATCGGTCAACCTCGCATGCGTTGTTATCTCAAGCATGTTTGTCAATGTTAGTGATCAAAACTATGAGTCTTGATTTCTAGCCTACATAGCTAAGTCTCGGACTAGGATAGAAAAGTTTAGTTGAGCTCAAGGACTTCATGGCGATTCATCATACAACGACGAAGATCTATACAAGGAACTGTGGAACTTCATCAACAAAAAGGTATGTGGAGACTTGAACTTATCTATCACTCAAAAGTCTATCTCTTCTATCTCCTACTTCTTATGAGACAAAAGTCGTATGCTATATAGACTAGATCATACACATTTGACATTTCGAGCTGAGCATTCATTGTTTATCTTTTTCTCGAAATCGTGTGTTGGTAAAACGTTTCGCTTTGATCAAGTTTATCTTCACCTAGTGACGAAAGTCATGAAAAGTTTCAATCACTTTGAGAATTGCTCTGACGTGAATCGATCTGTGAATAACGGCTACATAGCATCTGTAGTTGCAGGAAATCCTACACTACACCCCTCATATGATTTCATTGTTAATCAACTCATTTTTAGGTTTACACTCTTAATTTTCTTGATTAATATTTGAATGTTCTTACAAGAAAAGATAAAGAAATCAAGAATGATCTCTGCTCTGAACTTTCTCTCTCTTATTTACTTGTTTCTTACTCAAAAAATATCTCTCCCCTTCTTTACAACTCGAACGACTATTTATAAGGAAATACATAGTGGATGACAGCTAATCTGTCCTTTATTTTCGGATATGGTCTGCGACATTCTCGCAACCTTACAAATGTTAATTTCGAAAAATCTCTAGTCTTCGCAGGACTATCACATCTTTCTCATGATCTTAGATGACGTCATTTATTTTATCATTTCTGAAATTATTCTGCGACGCTGTTATGCTGTGTTATTGATAATTTCGCTGAAACATTGTCATTGCGAAATTCTGATCCTACATCTTGCCTCTTCTCATATTTTCTCTGCAAAGTAGAGAATGGTGTGAGAAATGCCGCAGCTGCTTATCTTTTCATATTCTGCATTTATCACACGTATTCTTTCTTCCATTTATTTCTCGACACGTCTTTTGTAACCGTTACTTTTTAACCACTTATATCTTTCCGTATTAATCGTGTTTATTCTCTCGAGGATAAATTCCCTCTATATATATTCCTTTTCACTCTCTTCTTCTTTCTTTTTATCTTCTCTGCAACTTCATCGTTCTTCTGCAAATTCCATTATTTCAACTTTTCTTCTTTTCTTCTTCAATCTTTTTAATTTCATCTTTAATGTTTGCGAAATTCTGAGCAAGCATTTGGGTTCTGACAGAGCTGCTTCGCAGATAGCTTTGGAAAAAGAATGTAATGCTCTTCGTCTCGAAAATCAGAAGCTTCAGAATGTTTTACTGGATCGTGATAATCTTCACAAGAAGAATGATGAATTGAGAGGTATAATTTTCTTATATGTGTCTTTAATTTGCCTTCTTAATGGTTTTATCCTTCCCATATTTAATTATCCTTGAAATCCCTCTTTCGCATGTTAAGCTTTAAACCAGAAACGAATAATGGAGAGATATCAATTTGAATCTGCGATTGAAGAAGCCCGTGTTGATAAAGAAATCTTGATGGATCAATATAACCAATTATATAACCTCTATTCATATTCTCTTGATCATATAAATAATCTTACAAATGAAAACACCCAATTAATTCAAAGACAAGATTTATTAAGTAATGAAGTATCTCGTCTTTCTTATTCTTTAAATAAAGCTAATTTAGGGATGAAAACTTTATCAGATGAGGATAAAACCTTGTCCCAAGAGAAGAGAACTTATTTAAACAAGATGGCGATATCTTCGCAACAACTTAGTATTCTTCAAAAAGTATGTGATGACCAAGAGCAATCTCTTCGCTCTTTGAGAAATGAACTTAAAGAAGTAACAGAGTCATCTATCGCTGAAAGAGATACACTCATTCAAGGTAGAATAGCTTTAAGTGTAAAGGTGAATCAGCTTAAAGAACAATATTCCAAATTAGAAGAATCTTATTCTTCTCTTGCGAAGAAAAATGCCTTTCTTATTTCTAAAAAGAGAAAAATCTTCAGTCTCGACTTAAAGGTTTAATTGGAGATAAATTTGATGACACAATGGACCGTTGGGAGAATAGTTGTCTATCCTTGATTCAACACCTTATTTCGCAAAAGGAAGGTAGTCATAATAGTTTGACTGCCTTAATTATCTTTTCTTTGTCATATCTCTCTGAATTCCTTATCTTAATAAAATTTTGTATTCTATCTTTCGCAGAGTCTGAGAAGAATCTTCATTCTTCCATTTCTGTTTTGGAGGCTAAAAATCTTCATTCGCAAAGAAAATGCATTGCTCATCTCTACCCTTACTGGTTCTCGCGACCGAGAAGAAAGAACACTTGATTATCTTGCTTATTTTAAGGATATTCAAGATAGGAATCATCAGAGAGCACTTCTTCGCCAAGTTCATCTCCGGGCTGAAGTCCTTGTAAATGACATTTTATTGTCCAACTCTCTTCCTCCTACATCAATTGATCCTTTAGAAGTAGATAATGATGAAGTTCCTCGTCCTGTTGATAGTGATTATGATTACGAAAGCGGTGCAGAGGATAATTTCTTAGAAGATGAAGAAGAGGTTCCTTCTAAAGAAGCATATGCTGGTGTTAATCAGAATGAGAAAGAAATTTCTCCTGAAGAAGTAATTGCTGGCGATAATCAAGATGCTAGTCAAGGCGAAGATCAAAACCGAAATGAAGGAGAGGCTTGCGAGAATATTGGCGAAGAATTTCTGTTATCTCCTGCTACTGAAATTAATACTGAAGCTTGAGATTCTTATTTAGCTTTGTCTTCTTGAACTGTCTTATTTTTATCACTTTTGCGAGTTACATTTTTCAACCAACTTTGGAGTCAACTTTTCCTTTTAATATTTTGTTGATGAGAAAGATAATGTTTCTTGTGTACGGATTCCCATACTTTCCTCTCATTATCTTTCTTGCAAAAAATAATTTGTTACGAATACTTATAAATATTTTGTTTGATCATATGGTCTTATTTTTCCTTCCTAATTAAAGGTCTTATTATGCCACCTTTTGTCATTGCGACAAAATCGCAGGACGTCCTTGCACTTTCATGCAAAAACCCATTGATCTTGCCTTAACTTTTTCTTTTGTATTATGGCCTCTTCAGGAATGTTGCGACAATATGACAGGCCTAAATATTCTTGCGAAAATAAAGTCCCATGACATTGCCGTCTTGCGACAAAATCGCAGGACGTCTTCGCACTTTCATGCGAAAACCCATTGATCTCGTCTTATCCTTTTATTTTGTATTATTGCCTCTTCAGGATTGTTGCACAAATATGACAAGCCTTAATATCCTTGCGAATAGAAAGCCTCATGACATTTGCGTCTTAAGACACTTAACATCTCCCTAATGGAGGGTACCGCCCTTATCTCCCCCCTGGTTGCCCCTTCAAGGAGGCGTACTTCTACCATACAAGGTTAGCTCCTCCCATCCAGTCTTAACAACAACCAATTGTTTTCGCAGCCTCTTATCCCTTTTACCTATAGGGTTTATGGTTACGAGACTGCACCCTAAGTGGGGTTTTCTTCAGGCCGAGTGCAGTATAAGCCAAGACTTGTCAAGAATGGCAAGGTACGCTTCAAACGTCCCTGGCACTCTTGACTCAACCGTGTACCTCGGCGCCTTGATCATATCTGCACTCCTTTGGAGAGTCCTTATTACCTTAGTCGCCCAACCCAAGTCATATGCTTAAGCTAAGAATCCAAGGTGCCTCTCCCGGATGGGCTTTATTGACCCCAAATCTCCATGACTCAGATTCCGGTGGCGGTGTAGCCTTTCCCCGAGCCATGTAACAGGTACCCCATAATATGACGTACTTTAGGTCTTATACTTGCCTCTTGCGAAATTTTATTCACGCACTAGGGTGTATGCCATAAAGGTTCGCCGCTTTCTTTTATGTCATTGTTCTTTGATTATCTCTGAGAAAATTTCGCACATCATGATCTTGTTTTGATATGAATAATCCTGCAATTATTCTTTCAGAATTCATAACTTCTCAAAGCTTCTTATGGATAATATCTTTTTAAGTACAATCTGTTCCATGGTCTGTCTTATCTATGACCAACATCTCTTCCTTCTGGATCCATTAGTCTATAAGCTCCTGTTCCAACTATCTCCTTAATGATGTAAGGTCCATCCCATTTTTCGCTAATTTTCCACCATTTTCTCGCTGATATACTGGTGTTTCTCGCAGAACTAAATCTCCTGGTTGAAATTCGCGTATTTTGACACGTTTGTTATATTCTCTTGCTAATCTTCGCTGATAATTCTCCATATGTTGTAAAGCTTTTTCTCTTCTTTATTCTAATTCATCAAGTTTATTTAAAATCAAGCCCGCACTAAGATTTTTCTCCCAAGCTTCTCTTTTTGTTGTCGGAATAACAACTTCTGTTGGTAACACCGCTTCAACTCCGTATGTTAAACAAAAAGGTGACATTCCAGTAGCTTATCTTCTAGTTGTATTATAAGCCCATACTGCATTATGTACTTGTTCGCACCATGCTCTGTGATGTCCTTCCAATTTCTTCTTTAATATATCTGCAATTGTTTTGTTTGTTGCTTCTACTTTCCCATTAGCTTGTGGATACAAAGGAGTAGATTTTCCACATTTTATCTTGAATGTATTAAGTAGCATTTCTATATTCTGTCCTTCAAATTGTTTCCCATTATCATATACCAACTGTGCAGGAATTCCGAATCTGCAAATGATATTTTCGAATATGAATGTAAAGATATCTTTGTCGCGAATATGTTATACTGACTTCACTTCTGTCCATTTCGTGAAATAATCTGTTGCGACTATTAAGTATCTTCTTTGTCCAAATCCTGGTAAAAATGGCCCCACAATATCTAAGCCACACTTTCCAAAAGGCCATACACTAGTTGAAGATGACAATGGTGATCCAGGTGCATGTATTTTCTTTCCATGCCGCTGACAATCTTCGCAACGTCTTGATATTTGTTTTGCATCTTCATGCATATATGGCCAGTAATAACCTTGCATTTTTGCTTTATGTGCCAAAGATCTTCCTCCACTATGATTGCCAGCATCCCCACTATGTAACATTTTTAGCACCTTTTCTCCTTCTTGTCGTGTCAAACATCTGAGTGATGGTCCATTAAAGGATTTTCGGTATAGCAACCCATCTCTTAATTCATAATTCGTCGCACGGCTTTTTAACTTGTGTGTTTCCAATCTATTTCTTAGTGTTTCTCCTTTCTCCAAATATGCATGAAGTTCCATTCTCCAGTCTGCGATATTGTTCATTTGTTCTTCTTCTTCATTTTCTATTATCATCACGTCCACGTCTTCTTCTTCTTTATTGATTGATGGTGACATAAGTGTTTGTATTTTTATGCATCTCGCAGTTGGATCTGTCATCATGCTTGAGATGAAAGCAAAAGCATCTGCGAGTCTGTTATCTTTTCTTGAAATGTGCCTCCATTTTATTTTTGGGATTTTCGCTGACAATTCTTCAACCAGCTTCTTGTATTTCTTCAAGGATGGTTCATTTTTAGTATACTCTCCCTTTATTTGGCGAATAACTAGCTGCGAATCACTAGTGATCCTGGCATTTTCTAGTTTCATTTCTATTGCGAATTTTAAGGCATGTATCTCAGCTTCATATTCTGTTTCATTATTAGTGGATGCAAATTCCAATCTGAATGAAAAAGCCATTTTTATTCCTTCTGGCGAAATTAAAACAATTCCAACTCCATTTCCTTCTCCATTTGATGATACATATACCAATATCTCCCATCTATTTGGTTCTGTTAATAAATCTTTTGGATCTCCATGTTCTTCTTCTACATCCATCATTTCTTTTACTTCTTCATCTTCTTCTAAAGGAAATTCTGCCAAGAAATTTGCAACAACTTGTGATTTTGGTTAAGACAAAATTTCATATTTAATATCAAAATGGCCTACTTGTGCATTCCATCTCTCCACTCTTCCTGATCTTTTAGAATTCTTCATCACTGATTCAATTGGTATTTTTGTTAATACCTTTATCTTGTGTGCTTAAAAGTATATGCGGAGCTTAAATGATGCATAAACTAATGCTAAGATTAACTTTCCAATCTTTGAGTAATTCTTCTCAGCAGTATTAAAAGTTTTGCTAATGTAATAAATGGGTTTCTCTTCTCCTGCGTCTACTCGCAATAACACAACACTTAATGCATGCGATGTCGTCGCAAGATAGATCAATAATTTTTCTCCTGATTCTGCTTTTTGTAAAATAGTTGTATTCATAAGATGTTCTTTGATTCCTTGAAAAGCTTTTTCACATTCATCAGTCCATTTAAATTTCGCACCCTTCTTGAGTATATCGAAAAAAATATTTGCATTTGCTGATGATCGCGAAATAAATCTCCCCAGCGAAGCTAGAATCCCATTCAACTTTTGTACATCTTTTATTGTTGCTGGTGTTGGCATGTCACGAACTGCTTGCACTTTTTCCGGATCAACCTGTATTCCTTCTTTTGATACAATGTAGCCTAAAATTTTTCCCGATGCAACTCCAATAGTACACTTCTCAGGATTCAATTTAATGTTATACTGCCGCATTTTTTCAAAAATCTCCCTCAGGTCTTGTACATGGTCTTTAGCTTCTTTACTCTTTACTAACATGTCATCCACGTATACTTCTAATGTTTTGTGTATCTATTTTGCGAACACCTTCTCTACCATTCTTTGGTATGTCGCTCCTGCGTTTCGCAAATCAAATGGCATTTTCGTGTAACAATATAAACTTCTAGGGGCAAAGAAAAGAGTATGTTCTTGATCTTCTTCAGCGAGAGGGATTTGGTTATACCCTTTGTATCCATCTAAAGATGATACCCTATCATTTCCCGCTGCGGATTCCACCATTTGAGGAATATCTGGTAACGGAAAACTATCTTTGGGGCAAGCTTTGTTTAAATCAGTGAAATCTATGCAAATCCTGATTCCTTTGTTTTTCTTTGGGACAATGACCATATTCGCTATCCAATCTGGGTATTTAGCTTCTCTTATGATTCCCGCCTCAAGCATTTTCTGTAATTGTTCTTCTATTTGGGAATGATAAGTTGTTGTAATTTTTCTTATTCTCTGTTTAAATGGTCTCACATTTTTGTTAATCTCCAACTTGTGGCATGCAATTGATGGATCTATTCCCGGTATCTCATCCATGTTTCCTGGGAAAACATCTTTATATTCTCGCAACAAGTTAACAGTTCTTTCTTCTTCTTCCATATCCATTTTGGTTCCAATTCTCAATATTAGAGGTTCTTTTATAGTCCCAACGTTTATTTTTTTTGTTGGTTCTGCGGCATTGTAAGTGGGTTTAGGTTCTCCCATTGGTGTTGGTTCTTTTATCATTTTCATAGGTCCTTCTCCTTTTTCCGAAATTTCGCTGGGTATTCCTTTGCCTTCTTTTGCCCTTATCATATATACTCTAAATTCTTCTTCTTTCTTTGCTTCCTTTGCCAACTTTCTGCGAAATTGTTTCTTTTTTGCTTGTCCTTCATAATGCTTTACTTCAATCTGATGACATAATTTCGCATTGTCAACATCTCCTCTGATTTCACCTATTGCATTTGGTGTGGGGAATTTAATACATTGATGCAACGTTGATACCACAGCTTTTATCGCATGTATCGATGGTATTCGTAATAACATATTATATAGTGATTCCATATCCACCACGCATAACGTTACATGTGTTTCAATTTCTCCAAGTGGAATTCGTACCACTATCTCTCCTTTAGGTTTTTTTATGGATTTTCCAAAGCCGTGAACAAAATATGTTGAACTGGACATTTCTTCATCTTTAAATCCCATTCCCCAGAATGCGTGATAAAATATTATATCCACTGAACTTCCTGTATTGATTAAAGTTCTGTTCAATATCCATTCTCCTGTGGATTTTGTCGTTGTCTCCCTTTTTTTTTTGCACAATTGGCACTGTGACAACCAATGGAGATGTGTGGTTCAAATTTTCTTTTGGTATTTCTGCCGCCATGAATGTTATTTTTTGCTTTTCCCAATCTTTCAAGGGTGATGTCTTTTCTGCCGCCGTAACTTTCCTTACTTCAAAATTTCGTTTATGTATTCTTCCTTTGATGTTTTCATGGAATTCATTAATCATCGTTTTTGTTATCATATTACACTCCAATCTTTTGTCATCTACATTAATTCTATTCATCTTTCTTCTAACCGATTCACTGATTTATTTAATCACTTTCTTGATTTGAATATCTTCAACAACAATCTTCAACTTTCGATCTTCATTCCCTGTTTCTAGCGCCATTATGTAGTTGCAGGAAATCCTACACTACAGCCCTCATATGATTTCATTGTTCATCAACTCATTTTTAGGTTTACATTCTTAATTTTATTGATTAATCTTTGAATGTTCTTATAAGAAAAGATAAAGAAATCAAGAATGATCTCTGCTCTGAACTTTCTCTCTCCTATTTACTTGTTTCTTACTCAAAAAATATCTTTCCCCTTCTTTACAACTCGAACGACTATTTATAAAGAAATACATAGTGGATGACAGCTAATCTGTCCTTTATTTTCGGATATGGTCTGCGACATTCTCGCAACCTTACAAATGTTACTTTCACAAACTCTCTAATCTTCGCAAGACTATCACATCTTTCTCATGATCTTAGATGACGTCATTTATTTTATCATTTCTGAAATTATTCTGCGACGCTGTTATGCTGTGTCATTGATAATTTCGCTGAAACATTGTCATTGCGAAATTCTGATCCTACAACATCCTCTGAAAATGTCTCAATGATTGAAATGAGAGTTTAGATTACATAACCATGTATTCCTTGAACCGAAGTTTTCGAACTTTGTTGATCTAGAGAAATCGGAAGGATTGTGGAATTGGCTTGCCAAGTCCGCGAACTGTCGGAAGTTCTCGACCGAGAATTTCTGTTGGATTTTCCAAAACTCGTTTGTGTGATAGGTACGCGAACCCAGTCCACGAACTGGCGGATGTTCTCTTTCCGAGAATTTCTGCTGAGTTTGGAAAACTCAACCGGTTTACTTAAGTCCGCGAACTTGTTTGTGAACTTAAGAGGTTATGATCTAAAGATGTGCTCTGAACATGAAACTTAAATTACTAAGGAATGCTTTATGCAAACCGTGGCTATAAAGTTCATGAGACGATTCAATCGAATTGAATTATCTTTGTTTCAATTGTGTCTTGTGTAGTTACATAAGATCTCATAGCAATTGAACAACTCTTTAACTAGTTCATTTGAGTCCCTTGAACTAGTTATGGTGAATAAAAACAAGGTTAATATGAAATACTCATATGGTTAACCTTTTGGGTTACTTGTTGAACCAACATACACTACACGTTTGGGCATGGTTTTCACAAACCCAGTAAACATCTACCCAAGTGTGTGCGACAAGCTAAGTTTTCGATCTAACAGTTGAGAAATATTAGCTTGAATCTAAATCAGGTTTTCATCTACCGGTGAATATGGATTGCTTTGTAACTAAGGCCAAACTCTGATTTGAAGGCTATATAAAAGAGACATCTAGCATTGTGCATAACTAATCCCCACACGTCCGTGTGATACTAGTGCGCTCGCTAGAGTTGATTCTCCTTTAACCTTTGGTTTTCTTCTCTAAAACCAGGTTAACGACTTAAAGACTTCATTGGGATTGTGAAGCCAGACCGATACTACTTTTATCGTAGTTGTGTGATCTGATATTGCTTATTTTATCGTACGAGTACAATCAATTGATTGGCTTGAGATCGTGAGAGTTCTCCGATAGGCAAGATAAATAAGTCACAAACATCTTTGTCTCACAGTTTGTGATTCATCGACAAACCGCCTGTGTAGTCAGGAAGGATTGTAGAGAGGCATTGATTAATCTAGGTTGTTCTTCGGGAATATAAGACCGGATTATCAATTGGTTCCTGTTCACCTTGATTTCATATCTTAATACGGAACAAAACATAGGGTTTATCTGTGGGAGACAGATTTATCCTTTGATAGACTTTTCTGTGTGATACAGATTTATTTATTATCAAGTCTGTGATTTTAGGTTGCAACAACTCTTGGTTGTGGGTGAGATCAACTAAGGGAATCAAGTGCGCAGTATCCTGCTGGGATTAGAGGCGTAGGAGTACAACTGTACCTTGTATCGGTGGGAGACTGATTGGGGTTCAACTGTAGTCCAGTATGAAGTTAGCTTGGAGTAGGCTAGTGTCTCTAGTGGCTTAATACTGTGTGTATTCAATCTGGACTAGGTCCCGGGGTTTTTCTGCATTTGCGGTTTCCTCGTTAACAAAATTTCTGGTGTCTGTATTATTTCTTTTCCGCGTTATATTTTATATAATTGAAATAATACAGGTTGTGCGTTCGTGATCATCAATTGGAAATCCAACCTCTGGTTGTTGATTGATATTGATTGATCCTTGAACATTGATCTTTGGTACCGTCCAAGTTATCTCTCTTTGATAAAGACTCGCATATTTCTATTTGCTTGAGTAAAGATCAAATCGAGAGATTGAGATATAAACTCTTTGATATATCTTTTTATTGATTGAGTCTGACTGTCTAGTTGGTTCTCATAAAAAGTATATTGGTGTTTGTCCATACAGATTGTTAAGCGAAATATTGGGGGGTGTTGTTAGACCCCCGCTTTTTCATAAACTATCTTGTGATCATAGAGGCTGATTTGTCAAGATCTTCATCTGATGAATCAGCCTCAGAAAGATCATCCTCAAAGACATAAACACTTTTACTTTTAGTAAGTAATTTAGTGTTCTTTTGTGCTTTGAAGGCAACATCCTTTCCGATTTTGGATGTATGCTCATGATCTAAGATCTTTAGCTTTCCAGTCAACGAGTTTCTGGAAAGAGCATCAAGGTTATTTCCTTCAACGATGGTATGCTTCTTAGAATCGTATTTAGATGGCAGCGATCTGAGAATTTTCATCACAATGTCCTTTTCAGGAATAGTCTTACCCAAAGCAAAAGATGCATTAACAATTTCAGATACTTTGTGATTAAACTCATCAAATGAATCTTCATCTGCCATGTGAAGGTTTTCCCAATCAGAATTAAGGTTTTGAAGCCTAGCTTCCTTCTCACTGGTATTTTCTTCGAATACGGTTTCTAAGATATCCCACGCATCTTTAGACCGAGTGCACGTAGTCACATGGTGCTGAAGATCTGGGGTAATGGCATGTATGATGGCATTCAAACCGTCGGAGTTTTTCTTTGCAGCAAGTATCTCGACAACATTGTATTCACCAATGTTCTTTGGAACGGTTGCATTCCCTACTGCCACAACGGGAGCATCATAGCCATTAACTACATAAACCTATGATTGAAAATCACACGCTTGAAGAAAGGCACGCATAACAATTTTTCCACCACAAGTAATTAGAGTCATCGAAGACTGGTGGTACGTTTATAGAGATAGCACCTTTGTGCATATCAGATCTCTACAAACACATACTTGTAATGTCTTTAATGTGTTTGCCTGCTCTGATACCAGTTGAAAATGCGGGGGTCAAACAACCACACCCAACAATTCGTTTGGCAATCTGAGAGGACGTACTCCAATACACTTTCTAGAGAATCAACTAGACAATCATACTCAATATAGAATAAAGTATATCAAAGAGTTTAATATCTCTAACTCTTAATTCAATCCACAATCAGCAAATAGAAATCTACGATCCCGATTGAATAAGAGAAGTAACTTGAACGGTACCAAAGACCAATGTTCAAGTGTCATTCAATGTAAATCAACAACCCAAGGTTGGATATTCTAATTGATTGATCTTAACGCACAACCTGTGATATTTCAATTATATAACAAAATATAATGCGGAAAATAAATAACACAGACATCAAAATTTTGTTAACGAGGAAACCGCAAATGCAGAAAAACCCCGAGACCTAGTCCCGATTGAACACCATACTGTATTAAGCCGCTACAGACACTAGCCTACTACTAATTAACTTCGGACTGGACTGTAGTTGAACCCTAATCAATCTCACACTGATTCAAGGTACAGTTGCGCTCCTTACGTATCTGATCCCAGCAGGATACTACGCATTTGATTCCCTTAGCTGATCTCACCCACAACCAAGAGTTGCTACGACCCAAAGTCGAAGACTTGATAGACAAATCTGCCTCACACATAAAAGTATATAGGATTGAATAAATCTGTCTTCCACAGAAATACCCAAGAGTTTTTGTTCTGTCTTTTGATAAATCAAGGTGAACATGAACCAATTGATAACCCGGACTTATATTCCTGAAGAACAACCTAGAATTATCAATCACCTCACAATAAACTTAATCGACTAGCGAAATAAGTTATTTTGGAATCACAAACGATGAGACGAAGTGTTTGTGATTACTTTTCTATCTCGCCTATCGGAGATATAAAATCTCGAGTCAATTATTTCAATTGCACTCAACACGATAGAAACATCAAGATCAGATCACGCAACTACAAAGATAATAGTTGGGTCTGGATACACAATCCCAATGAAGTCTTCAAGTCATTAACCTACAGGGTCTCGAGAAGAAACCTAAGGTTAAAGGAGAATCGAATCTAGTTATGCAACTAGTAACATACAGGAGGTGTGGGGATTAGGTTTCCCAATTGCTAGAGTTCTCCTTTATATAGTTTTCAAATCAGGGTTTGCAATCCAAGTTACCTTGGTAACAAAGCATTCAATACTCACAGTTAGATGAAAAACCTGATTCAACCAAGCTAATATATTTCAACCGTTAGATCGAACTTAGCTTGTTACACACAAATGAAATGTACCCTCATTTAGGTTTATGTAACCGTACCTAAACGTGTACACCAGGTTGGTTCACAAATAGTTAACCGAGGTTAGCCATATGATTACTCTCATATCAACCTTATTCATCTTAACCATAACTAGGTCAAATGAATCATATGAAACTAGTTAAAGAGTTGTTCAATTGTATATGAAACACAATCGAAACCAAATCGGTTTGATTCACTTGAATCAATCATGAACATTACAGCCACGGTTTGGAAAGATTGCATTCCTTATGATTTAAATGTTTAAGTTCATGAACTGACCGATTTGACAAAGTAACCAGCTTAAGTATGCGTACGGTTATGCGTACTTAAGCATCCGGATTTTGAGTTTGTTAAGTTTCCAAACTCAGCAGAAATTTTCGGTTCGAAAACTTCCGCCAGTATGCGTACGGGTACTCATACTTAAGGTGACTAGTTTAGGAGTTTGTAATTCCCAAACTCAGCAGATATTTTAGGTTCGAAAACTTCCGCCAGTATGCATACGGGTACGCATACTTATCTTGTCTCCTTCACCAATTTCGTATACACACATGTGCATACTCTTGGTTCCCGGTTTATGGATTTATACACTAATGTGCGAACACACTATATATGCTTATATCCAAAGATGGTTACATCCTAAACTCTTTATTTTAATCATTGAAACATTCTTCTATAATGAAAATAGCCGTTTTCACACACTATTAGCATCAAAGCCATTTTCAATATATTGAAATAATAATTATCGAAACATTCCAAGCCTACATCAAATGATTGTATCACAAAAACCATGTAAGATTTTACTCGGAAATTTTCTCATTATATAAGATGAACTT
Organism: Papaver somniferum; assembly: GCF_003573695.1. Taxonomy (NCBI): domain Eukaryota; kingdom Viridiplantae; phylum Streptophyta; class Magnoliopsida; order Ranunculales; family Papaveraceae; genus Papaver; species Papaver somniferum. The sequence goes on from NC_039358.1 coordinate 21,597,568, forward strand.
GGTCGAAGTGAAAGCTTACCAACACATATTTCTAGAAATATGTAAATGAGATATACTCATCTCGAAATCTCAAATGTGTATAGAGAAAACTATATCGTAACACGACTTATGTCTCAATATAGGAGATAGTAGAAATAGACTTTCCAAGTGATAGATGAGTTCAATTCTCCACATACCTTTTTGTCGAAGAAGTTCCGCAGGCTCCCCTTAGTAGTTCTTCGTCTTCAAGAGATGAACGTCGAGAGATCTAAGCTCAACTACACTATCTATATCCTAGTCCGAGACATCTATAAATAGGCTAGAAATCAAGACTTATAGTTTTGATAACTAACATTGACAAACATGCTTGAGATAGCAACGCATGCGAGCTCGACCGAGCAATGCTCTAACAATAGTTGTATACTAGAGTTGTCCTCTCCTTAAAACCCTTATAGGGTTTAGCAACTAAAAAGACTTCACCTAGGGATTCATGAAGCCAAATCCAACTATCTTTATCTTGATAGTTCGATTCATGATCTTGTTTTGATTGTTGAGTTTCTCACTCAAATAAGATAGATAGAAATCAAAAAGTATTCTCCTCTCAGACTTTGTGATTCCACAAGTTTCGACATGTGGGGTGAATCCAGGCTGCTATTTGAGAGTCATAAGACCGGATTTTGAGGTTAGCTAGACTTTGTCTATTGCTATTCCTACCTCACCTTGATATTTAATCAGAACATAAATCACATATAGGCTTATCTGTGGGAGGCAGATTGGTTTAATGTCTTCAATTAAGTTGAAACAACTCTTAGGCTGTAAGGGATTTCAGCTAAGGGATTCAATCGCGAAATCCTACTAGGATTCAAGAGGCGTAAGGAGAACGACTGTAACTGAATAGTTGTGACAGTTTAAATCGGTCTCAACTACATTCCAGTCTGAAGTTCTGATAGTAGAATAGTGTCTGTAGCGGCTTAATACAGTTTGATGTTCAAGACTGTACTAGGTACCAGGGTTTTTCTGCATTTGCAATTTCCTCGTTAACAAAATTTCTGGTGTCTGTGTTATTTCTTTTTCCGTATTATATTATTTATCTTTATAATTGAAATATCACAGGTTGTACATTAATCAATCAAAGTAGATATATCCATCCTTGTTTGTTGGATACGACTTGATTTGATTCTTGGATATTGATCTTCGGAATCTTCCAAGTACTCTCACACATAATTAGGTTTTTGGACTTGGTTTTGTAAACATTCTAATTGTGAGAGAAAGAGGTATAAGCTCTTCATATAATTCCTTGATTGAGATTCATTAAGTTGAACTCTCGAAATTGTATTTTAGTCCATAAAGGTTGCCTAAGAAAAAATTGGTGATGTGTTTTGGTACTCCCACATTTTTAATGAGACCATATGTCTTGCTACATATGTGTGACTACTTCCATACTCATATATCTTTTTCTCCACTCTTTCATGACCACCCATCACCTCTCATTGATATCATGAAAATAGTGTTTGACTTACTCAACAACCACATTTGGCATCACCTGTTCATCCAAGCATGTCAACACTGATTGACACAGATGAACTCTCACACCTTGTTTCAGACTTTCAAAAAATTTACATGACATACTCTCACAACTTGTTAGCCTCATCAATTAGGTGTGAAAAATCATGAACGTCATGCAGGTCACCTCCGACTTCATATCAAATTAGTATTTTCTACCAAAACACTCGAGACAACAACAATATCACAAATGGGGATGTTCATCGGGGTATTGGTCTGGCTGTCTATAGCATGCAGTGTGCAACATACCCATTATGGAAAAGAGAGCGGACAGTTGATGAGTGGAGGAGTAATGGGTGCATAACCATCCAGTCCACCCTCAACAATAAGGACACGGTTTTCATCATTTTCATACGATCTCCACCTTCTCACTACTTCACAACCTACACTTCCTATGAGATCAAGGTGTTCAATTATAACTTGATATAAATAGCTTCTAAATCTATTCAATCGGGGTTTTCACAAATATCCAGAAACACAGAGAGAACACAATGCTTATCGTCAACAAGCGAGTTTTATCTTTTGATACATAGTCATACACCATCACACCTCACAAATTCTACCACTCTGATGTCAACACTTCCTCTGCTTCCCTACCTAAGACCAACCTTCTCATTCCTTTATGACCGTGTTGATGGTGGTTTTTTGTTCAGGGATAAAACCGTAAAACCCCAAATTCCTGTACTCTTGTTCTGAAAATAAGTAAGAGTTATATAAAGCTGACGAGCGCTTACGCCACTCTGCTTACAATATGTACCGAGCAATTCAGTATATTTATGTACAAAATTTAATTAGAATAGTGTCGATTGCAGAATCACAAATATTTTGTGGATTTTATCGAAGCTCCTGCTTGCATTATTCATTAATGCAGAGTTCGCTGAGCGTCTATCTTATGTTGTGTTCCCGACTGAACTCTTAAATAACTGACATTTAATTTTTGTTCGTTCTTAGCTGAAAGCATGAGTTTTCTTAATGTTCAGATTAAGACATGCATAAGAGGTACTGCAAGTCGTGCACTGAGAAACGTGCTACTTGCAAAAGTAGCCAAAAATTAGTAATTCTGTGCCAACGCGCAAAATTCACTAAAATTGATTAATTTTGTGGCAGCTCGCAAAAAATCAATTTTGACATAATTTTATGCCAGCTTGCAAAACTAGGTTTTCTACCTAAAACGGAGCCTACACTAGTTCTCGGTCCCTATTGGTCGATATCAAACCTAGGCAAGCTAGGAAACCAAGCTACCATGTAGCTAGTAGGAGTCGAATCCTACCAAAAATCAAATAAAAAAGAAAAAAGGAATTCATGACTAAGTTGGAAAGTAGCGGAAGGAGGCACGACCGGGAAACTTGGCCGGCCGGTTTGCCCTAGCAGGCGCCCCTCCTTGCTGACCTGCCACGCCCCATGCTGCTGACAGTCGGTCCCCCTTTTCCATCGACCAATCAGATTGCTCCAAAGTTGTAATCAGGGATTTTAATTAAAATATGTAAGTAGGTTGGTCGACGTGCTTACAATCCTTAAGAAAATAGATCTTGGCAGTCCAAGACAGTCGCAAATTGATCGCGACCACACAACTTGGTGAGCTCCGTTAGCTAACCCTAGGTCTTGCAAACACGACCGAACAATTCCCGTGGAACTCACCGGTGGGCCCACTTCTATTCCTACCAATCGGAACTCCCCTAGCCTGCTAGCAGCAACCATAATCGCTAGCTAAAATAGGCCAGCCGCGCGGATGAAAAAGAGTTTCAATCGAATTAAGACCGGCCATGGCAGTCTTAAATCAATCATAGATGTCCAACTTCTCCAGCCGATTTGACCGGCCTATATTTGATTTTAAATGACCTACGAGACACGTATATGCTCATTGGCGTCTCAGTTATATCCCCGACCAATCGCATTGCTTTAAACCTATCAACAATACCGCAAACTGATCACCCAAAGGTTGGTCACACGACTTTAAAAGCCTTGAAAATTCAATTAACAGCAGTACAAGACTGTCGGAAAGTGATCTCGGCCATCCAACTTCGCCAGTCGAATCGACCGTGTTAGAGCACTGCTCGGTCGAACTCGCATGCTGAAAAAGCGGGGGTCTAACAATACCACCCAATATTTCGCTTAGCAATCTGTATGGACTAACTCCGAAATACTTTGCTAGAGAATCAACTAGACAATCAGACTCAATCTAGATAAAAAGTATCTCAAGGAGTTATTATCTCAATCTCTCGATTTGATTTCTACTCAAGCTAAAATCAATAGCGAGTCTTTATCAAAGAGAGATAACTTGTACGGTACCAAAGACCAATATCCAAGGATCAATCAACTACAATCAACAACCAAAAGTTGTATTAGAGAAGTTGGTGATCACGAACGCACAACCTGTATTATTTCTATTATATACAATATAATGCAGAAAATAAATAACACAGACACCAGAAGTTTTGTTAACGAGGAAACCGCAAATGCAGAAAAACCCCGGGACCTAGTCCAGATTGAATACACACTGTATTAAGCCGCTACAGACACTAGCCTACTCCAAGCTAACTTCGGACTGATCTATAGTTGAACCCCTACCAATCTCCCACTGATACAAGGTACAGTTGTATTCCCATGCCTCTGATCCCAGCAAGACACTGCGTACTTGATTCCCTTTTCTGATCTCACCCACAACAAAGAGTTGTTGCAACCCAAAATCACAGACTTGATAATAAACGAATCTGTCTCACACAGAAAAGTCTATCGAAAGGATAAATCTGTCTCCCACAGATAAACCCTAGATTTTGTTCCGTCTTTAGATATAAAATCAAGGTAACAGGAACCAATTGATAATCGGGACTTATATTCCCGAAGAACAGCCTAGATTAATCAATCGCCTCTCTACAATCCTTCCTGACTACACAAGCGGATTGTCGAGTAATCACAAACAGTGAGACGAAGATGTTTGTGACTTCTTTATCTTGCCTATCGGAGAACTCTCACGATCTCAAGCCAATCAATCAATTGTACTCGTACGATAGAAGATGCAAGATCAGATCACACAACTACGATAAAAGTAGTATCAGTCTGGCTTCACAATCCCGATGAAGTCTTTAATTCGTTAACTCGAGTTTAGAGAAGAAAATCAAGAGTTAATGGAGACCGACTCTAGCGAGAGCACTAGTAGCACACAGACGTGTGGGATTAGGTTTTCTTAATGCTAGATGTCACCTTTATATATCCTTCAAATCAGGGTTTTTCCTTAGGTACAAAGCAAACTCTATTCACCGTTAGATGAAAACCTGATTTAGATTCAAGCCAATATCTCTCAACCGTTAGATCGAAAGACATAGCTTGTCACACACACTTGGGTACACGTTTACTGGGTTTGAGAAAACTATGCCCAAACGAGTACACGTATGTTGGTTCAACATGATAACCCAAAAGGTCAATCATATGAGCATCTCATATTAATCATGTTCTTCTTCACCATAACTAGTTCAACTGACTCAAATGAACTAGTTAAGAGTTGTTCAATTGCTATGACATCTTATGTAACTACACAAGACACAATTGAAACAAAGATGATTCGATTCGATTAAAGTCGGCTCATGAACATTATAGCCACGGTTTGCATAAAGCATTCCTTAATAATTAATGTTTCATGTTCAGAGCACATATTTAGATCATAACCTCTTAAGCTCACAAACAAGTTCGCGGACTTAAGTTAATCGGTTGAGTTTTCCAAACTCAGCAGAAATTCTCGGGTCGAGAACTTCCGCCAGTTCGTGGACTGGGTTCGCGGACTGAGTTCGCGGACTTGGCAAGCCAATTCCACAATCCTACCGATTTCTCTTGATCAACAAAGTTCGAAAACTTCGGTTCAAGGAATACATGGTTATATAATATAAACTCTCATTTCAATCATTGAAACATTCTCAGAGGGCAATATTCAGTCGTGAAGAAAAACAGACCTTTCTCGTCAGAGAAATTTCCAAAGTGATTGAAACTTTCATGATTTTCGTCACTAGGTGAAGATAAACCTTATCAAAGCGAAACGCTTTACCAACACATGATTTCGAGTAAAAGATAAGCAATGAATACTCAGCTCGAAATATCAAGTGTATATGATCTAGTCTATATAGCATACGACTTTTGTCTCATACCTTTTTGTTGATGAAGTTCCACGGTTCCTTGGTGTAGATCTTCGTCGTTGTCGTTGAATCACCATGAAGTCCTTGAGCTCAACTACACTTTTCCTATCCTAGTCCGAGACTTAGCTAATAGGCTAGAAATCAAGACTTTATAGTTTTGATCACTAACATTGACAAACATGCTTGATATAGCAACAAATGCGAGGTTGACCGAGCTATGCTCTAACAATCTCCCCCTTTGTCAATTTTAGTGACAAAACTATTAATACATATGGAATACAAAAAAGATAAACTTTAGTGGCTCCTATTCCATAGCCAAATCTTCAACGTTCCTTGAAATCTTCGTCCTTCCAAGTACTCCAATGATCCCAAAGGTTGTAAGTTTAGTATCACCGTTGTTGAAGATCCGTAGCTATAACAATGAGAGAAATCGATATTCTCGATCATTATTATACAGTGTCATAGTATTATTTTGAACATCAAAGTCCAATTGCATCACGACTTTAACAATAATACTATGGTGATATGTATCACTCCCCCTTAGTCAATACTCCATCTCGATCATGGAAACCACTCCCCTTTACACAATGATCTGAAAACCATATGTATTTGTAGTGTGACCTACAATATTTCTCCCCCTTTTTGTCAATAAAATTGGCAAAGGTACAAGAACGGGTTCATAATGAAATTTCCACAAGAGACATTTCATGACCAAAAGAAAGACAACATATCATCTTAATTTAGATGCAATCTTATAGCCGAAGCTAACAGCATTCATCAAGGAGTTTTAAGATGCAAGATAACCCCTTTAAAATTCCACAGCCGCACTCCCCGCAGGATATTACCATTAAGCACAAGTTCAAAATAACTCTCCCCCATTTGATGTCATTCCCAAAGGAGCAACAAGAGCGACCTTAATTTCGAAAGAAAAGAAGGATTTTTATTTGGACACCAGAAACCATGTGAATGATTTTTTATATCCAAAACTCAACCAAAATACTCACAAGTAAACCTATGAATATTCTAATTGGAATACGCAATTAAATCAAAACCACAAAAGTGATCAATTTAATTGAAAGTGCTCAACATAAGTAAACTCATGGAGCAACAGGCTACAACTAAGTTAATCATATGGAGGTGACTAACTTAACCGTTCAAGTACTCAACATAAGGAAAACCTTACGGAATACGTGACTACATTAACCAATAAAACATGATAGTGTAGCCGTTCATATACTCAATACAAGAACTTGTGGAATATATGAAAACTCAATTAGATTAATTACAAGAGAACCTATAATTAATCTAATCGGAATACAAACAAATAACCAAACTAATCACCGAGGTAATCAATTTAATTATTTTGGGCTCAACATAAGAGATTATGGAACCCAGACTAAGATTATCATAAGACATGACAACCTTAACCGTACATGTACTCAACATAAGAAAGAAGACTTATGGAGTACAAAACTAAATAACCAAGGGTGATTAATTTAGTTCATAATGCTCAACATATAGCATCTTATGGAACAACCAACAAAGCCAAGGTTAATCGACTTAGTTGTAAGGTGCTCAACATAAGACACACAATGGAGCCTTCACGGTAAAATATAACAAGATGGATCAATGAAGATCAATACCGTGGATAACATACAAGGACCTATTCTATCTTTGCATCATTATATGCATAACAACATAATAGACTTTATCCTTGTCATACAAAAGATTTAATCCTATTTTCCATCAAATACATGATTGCATAGGCATAGCTTTTGTATATGTCAAAAGTACATTCGTCCTTTCATCAATACGAATACCAATTCATGGACGACTTTACTTTTGACCGCAATATGGGACCTTCAAGTTCACGGACGCAAACAATACATATCCCATAAAAATATTGCAATATAGCAAACCAAGAAAATAATGCAATAATCACCATCCTTCGAATATTTTTAGAATTTAAAACAAATAAACCTAAAAAATAACATAAGAAGATGAAAACAAAAATAGCTATGTATAGTCACAATCATCGCTATTCAAATCACTAGTTATTCTTCCAACTAATCAAAAAAGAAGACATACTAGGCGACAATGCCTTTGAGAAATTCAGCATCATTCCCAAACTCCTTATTATCAATAACCATTGGAACATACGGTTCACGAAGATAGGAGTTTATATCAACGAACTGTCTTGGATGACTATGTCGTATCAGGGCTCTCTGAATATCTAAGGACTTTGACACAAAAGCCTTTATTTCACGAATCTCCTTTCTTACTTATTTTAACTCATCAATAACATCGGAAAACTTCTGAGAGTTAGAAGACACTGCCTTTGGCTTTCTTGTATTCCTCCTTTTTCTTTTTCGGGACGGAGTTACAGGAGATTTTTCTTTTTCCTTGATTGATGGCTTAACAATCATCAGATGAATACCTTGAAAAGTCGGTTTCCTTGATCACAAGACAGTTTAGGGATCTTCTGCTGAAGAGAAGTAAACGGTTTTCAAGAGACAAACCTAGCTCATCAGACAAACCTCACGGTCGTGTACCTCCTAAAAACAGGGATGCTGACGAGGCTGATGACGAGGACATGCCTCAGTGCTTTGAGTGTAAGGGGTTTGGACATTTTGCAAACGAATGCGCTAATCGCAGAAAATACACCGGGAACAAAGGTCTAGCTGTAACACTTGATGAAATGTCTGAAACCTATGATTCCGATGAAGATAGAAAATCAAGTGTAAGGCTTCTTGGTGAAAACATCGATTTTGATACTTGTAGCAATACATATATCAACCTCAATGGGTTCAGGGAAGAAGGAAACCCAATCAAGCTGGAAGATTCGATTGATTTATCCTATGAAAACTCTGATCGTGATGTTTCAGGATCTACTATGTGTTTAGCCAACGTCGCACCACAGATACCTGAATATTATCCAAGATTTATGTTCTCGTTTTGTTCGATGAAGGGTCACGAACTATCAAGATGTTACAAGTACAAGCATCAAATGAGGCACGCCAACAAACTTCAACGAAGAGCAGATCGATTAGCAAGAAAGTTGGAACTTTCTCAGAAGACCGCCAAAGTATGTAGGATCTTATCTTTTTCAAAGAAGTTGGTTTCCAGAGATAAAGTTAGACCATTTGAAAATAAAGTATGGTCAAACCGATTTGATAGACAGAAGCCCAAAGGTAATTGTCAAGATTTTGCAATCAATACTTTTAATCACAAAGAATTGTATTGGCGCCGATCTACACAACTAATCAATCCAATCTACCACAAGGATAAACCGATTATAGTTGGATCCTCTTATACCGAAACAAGTATTGTGCACACCAAAGATTATGAACCCAAAATCAGAAATCTTCAATATCTTCTTTGTCTTCAAATCTTCTTAGATCTTCAATAAACACCTACACACAACAACTTGAATCTCTTGTGATCAATCACGCACAGAATGGAGTCTGTTAACAATGGATTATCACAAGATCGTATTTAGAATTGGTTCATATGAATTTCAAGAACTATGTGATTGATCAAGAACACTCAAGCACAAATCATGGGTTTAACGGTTTTACCAAAACAAGTTTCGGTTCTACCTCCATGTGAGTACTGTGCATAGTCACACTAGATTTCCAAAATTCGGTTGACTAGGTACTAGGATCGGTTCCCCACATATATATGGCATCTAACTTATATGTGTTGCACATGTCCATAGGATCGGTTCCCCTTTGCCTAAAAACGTGTTGTACATGTCCATAAGATTGGCTCCCCTTTATGCTACAAACTTGTTGCACCTCATACAAGGATCGATTCCCCTTGGTGATGTGTTGCACATCTTACTAGGATCGGTTCCAAGAACATAAAAAAGTCATGAGCGGTTATACTAAATCACACATATTGGTTGTTTACAAGATATGCAATGAATAACGATACCAATAACGCTTGTCGATTTTCTTTTCGATTCATAAACAAGTTTATGGACTTACTTCCTTAAAACACATGTAAAACATTGTTTCCTATGCTGAAATCCTCACCTCATACCAATACATAATCACAATAGCATTTAAGCGATTATGTCGATGTCTTATCTATAAAGTTTAATGGTTAAGAAATAAACTTCACGTTGTATTCCTTAATACTATGTCTATCTAGAGTGTTCATGCTTCACAGTTTTGTTTTCAATATGCACGACTTGAAAGATACGTTAGGGAATGAAACAGTTCAAGTCAAATATCACTAACCTCAAGTGGAAGGATGATGTTGTCGTTGAAGCTTCTTACTTATTCACTTCTTCAAGTCTTCGCAATACTTGTAATGTCTCATATCCTAATACTTTCAATCTAACTTATACGAAGTTGACTCTAATACATAATCAAGCGACTCTCAAAATGAGCTTTGATTCACTAAAATATGACAACCAAACTTGACATACCAACGCTTGGTGGGTTCAACCGAGCTATGCTCTAACACTATATAAAGGAGAGCTCTAGCAACTGGGAAACCTAATCCCCGCACATCCTGTGTGTTACTAGTTGCATAACTAGAGTCGATTCTCTTTTAACCTTAGGTTTCTTCTCGAGACCCTGTAGCTTAAAGGCTTGAAGACTTCATTGGGATTGTGAAGCCAGACCCAACTATTATCTTTGTAGTTGCGTGATCTGATCTTGCTGTTTCTATCGTGTTGAGTGCAATTGAAATAATTGACTCGAGATTTTATATATCCGATAGGCAAGATAGAAAAGTAATCACAAACTCTTCGTCTCATCGTTTGTGATTCCACAATAACTTGTTTCGTTAGTCGATTAAGTTTATTGTGAGGTGATTGATAATTCTAGGTTGTTCTCCGGCAATATAAGTCTGGGTTATCAATTGGTTCTTGTTCACCTTGATTTATCAAAAGAAGGAACAAAAACTTTTGGGTATTTCTGTGGGAGACAGATTTATTCAATCCTATAGACTTTTCTGTGTGAGACAGATTTGTCAATCAAGTCTTGGACTTTGGGTCGTAGCAACTCTTGGTTGTGGGTGAGATCAACTAAGGGAATCAAGTGCGTAGTATCATACTGGGATCAAAGACGCAAGGAGCGCAACTGTACCTTGAATCAGTGTGAGATTGATTAGGGTTCAACTATAGTCCAGTCCGAAGTTAATTGGTAGTAGGCTAGTGTCTGTAGAGGCTTAATACAGTATGGTGTTCAATCTGGACTAGGTCCCGAGGTTTTTCTGCATTTGCGGTTTCCTTGTTAACAAAATTCTGGTGTATGTGTTATTTTTTTCCGCATTATATTTTGTTATGTAATTGAAATATCACAGGTTGTGCGTTAAGATCAATCAATTAGAATATCTAACCTTAGGTTGTTGATTTACATTGATTGACACTTGAACATTGGTCTTTCGTACTGTTCAAGTTACTCCTCATATTCAATCGGGATCGCAGATTTCTGTTTGCTGATTGCGGATTGAATTAATAGTTAGAGATATTAAATTCTTTGATATACTTTATTCTAGATTGAGTCTGACTATCTAGTTGATTCTCTAGAAAGTGTATTGGAGTATGTCCTCTCAGATTGCCAAAAGAATTGTTGGGTGTGGTTGTTAGACCCCCGCAATTTCAACTATAACACATTAGAATAGTGTCAGGGATTCAAAGATCCCAGTTGTTTGAGGTTATCATTTTATAGACTTTCAAGACCAAGGTTGCTTAGGTTTAAGCTAAGATAGCTTTGGAACCAAGCAATCAATAATCACCATTAGATGAAAAACTTGACTTGAGATTAACATAATACAATATAAACTCTGGTTAGGATGATTCGTAATCGAACCGTGTATAATGCTTGGTTCATAAATGGTTAGACGAAACTAGACAATTAAACAATAAGCTAAATGGTTTTCATATAACACTTTAAGACTTTTATTGAATCACATATATGATAAAAAAATGTCAAGATAGTGTTTTTAGAGAGTTATTCAAATGTCGATTATCTCATAGAAATAATTCTGATGCATCTGAAAATATTCGACAGGGTAAGTACATGTACCAGGTACGTGTACTATACCTGTTCGTGAATATTCTTGTCATAGTATGTATACCGGGTATGTGTACCCTTAAGACAAAAACGAGCTCAGGAACTTATAGATCTTTTATGGTATACGTACTGGGTATGCGTAACTTATTTGGTTTTGAAACCAACAGATCTTTTCGGTTTGCATACTAGGTATGCATACCTTTCCTGGTTCACGAGTTCACATACGTTTTATGATGCGGATACCGGGTATGTGTACCAAAAAGTCGCCGCCGATTTATAGCTACGCCAATACGTGTGTTGAGTACATGTACTACGGCTCCGGACCTATAACAGTTCTCCTAATATGTGAACTGGTATGCATACTGTCATGTATCCATATTTACAGTAGTTCTATATCTCTCTAATAATTGATTCGAAACACTCCCGAATAACATCAATGGCACATATCACTCTTCCAGGCTATTTTCAAATGATTAAATCTTGAGTCATAATTAAGTCATAAGCAATAAATAGATTTTCACCAAATTCATCAAATATGAACGTTTTTAAGCTTAGAAATATTTCGAGAATGATATTCAAGATAAACTTGACTCGAAATTTCTGTTATGGATGTATGTCTAATTTATTCATGCGACAATGTCTCAAAGATAGAAAGGTGAAAACTTGAGATATAGGTGGTTCAATCTTCACTTACCTTTTGACGTTGAAGTTCTCCAAAGCTCCTATTGATCTTCGCCTTCAAACGGTTGAACACAGTGATATCCGATTCTCAACTACACACTTCTATCCTAATCCGAGACTGACTAAATGTAGACTAGAAACCAAGATATAGTTTTGACAACTAAATTTGACAACAATCTTGAAATAGCAACACTAGTGAGTTCGACCGAGCAATGATCTAACACTCATAATCATATTAACACACCTCTTGAATGAAAGAGTTAATGGAAATCAATGTTAATGTGTGAAGAAATTCGTGAAAAATTCTGTAGTCAGAAAATTCAGATGTGATACCCTTCACAAAAACTCCTGTAGATTCTTCATACAAATTCTGATTTTGATGGTTGACCCAACCATTCTGATCAGAAGAGAATTTCATATCTTTTTTCGTGGTAGGATATTTAGGGTTTGAGATCGTTTAGGAGGTGAAAACATCACGATAGTAAAAACGCATGAATAATTCAAGAGGGATTGTGTCATTTTTCAGCCATGACCTAGCTGTATCTTTTATCTCGTTCATCCGATTGATGTGTTTTTTTGGATGTTATACTAGACTTTCATACAAATTCTTGGCATATATCTCATACTTAAATTCTTTACCAATTGCTCCCAGCTGTTCGGCTAACCTTGGATAACCTTTTGGATGTCGTCTGACCAAGTTGAAGAGATATGATTGGTCGTAAGGGAAGGAGGGATGTCCGACCAAGTTGAAAAGATGTGATTGGTTGGAAATGTGAATTGGGAGGCCAACCAAGTCGACTGGCTATAGATAAGACGTCCGAAAAAGTTAGAGAGTTGTGATTGGTCAGTCACTGTGAGCATGCCAGGTCAGCTTCGAGCGTTCTGATAAGCCAAAGTAAAAGAGGGGTGACAGGTCAACTCCATGAGACCTGATTGGTCGATCATGGAAGGAGGGACACCGATCAAGTTGGCCGTCCAATATGGGTGGTCGGAAACAACCCGTGACTAGCAATCACATCTAACCCTAATTCCAATTAAATTTTTATTGCAACCAATCATGGGAGATCTTCACTCCATGCTTGGGAAAGCTAGCCTTCGACCAATATGAGTCAAGATACTATGCTTCACGAAAAATTGAGCCAAAATGGAGAAATTCATGTCTTCACATGAGTTGACATCTTCACATTAACTGGCGTCTTCACATGAATTGGAGTCTTTTCATGAAATTGAGTGAAGTTCAAGAATTTTACGTTTTTAGCAGTTCAGCTGAGGAACATAGCACTAAAACATTTTGACAATTAAGTATTGAGGGAAATATCGAGAGAAATCCCAAAATGACCATTTTTTCCTTTTCGCTCGACTTTTTGTAAAATGGCCATTTTGCCCCTGGCCCAAAACTTGATGAATATGACCACGTTAAATTATAGAATGATAGTTTTACCCCCGGAGTGTGAAAAAACCATTTTACCCCTGGTCTGAAAAGTCACCCAAAATGATCCTTTGTCAAAAATTCACCATCAACACCAGGATAATTGTTGATATTGTTAGAGCATAGCTCGATTGAACCCACCAAGCGTTGGTATGTCAAGTTTGGTTGTCATATTTTAGTGAATCAGAACTCATTTTAAGAGTCGCTTGATTATGTACTAGAGTCAACTTCGTATAGGTTAGATTGAAAGTATTAGGATATGAGACATTACAAGTATTGCGAAGACTTGAAGAAGTAAGAAGCTACAACGACAACATCATCCTTCCACTTGAGGTTAGTGATATTTGACTTGAATTGTTTCATTCCCTAACGTATCTTTCAAGTCGTGCATATTGAAAACGAAACTGCGAAGCATGAACACTCTAGATAGACATAGTATTAAGGAATACAATATGAAGTTTATTGCTTAACCATTAAACTTTGTAGATAAAACATCGACATAATCGTTTAAATGATATTGTGATTATGTATGGGTATGAGGTGAGGATTTCATCCTAGGAAACAATGTTTTACATGTGTTTTAAGGAATTAAGTTTATAAACTTGTTTATGAATCGAAAAGGAAATCGCCAGGCGTTATTGGGATTGTTATTCATTGCATATCTTGTGAACATCCAATATCTGTGATTTAGTATAACCTCTCACGACTTGTTTGTGTTCTTGGTAAAACTGTTCACAAAGCCTTGACTTATGTATTGGTATGACTTTTATTAGTGAAACCGATCTTAAGTAATCACCTGAGATGGTATGATCGAGTTTGTGATTTGTTTTACCGAATCTGGGTAAAGGGGAACCGATCCTATGAAGAGGTGCAACACATCACAAAGGGGAATCGATCCTTGTATGAGGTGCAGCAAGTTTGTAGCAGAAAGGGGAACCGATCCTATGGACATGTGCAACACGTTTTTAGGCAAAGGAAAACCGATCCTATGGACATGTACAACACATATGAGTTAGATACCATATATATGTAGGGAACCGATCCTAGTACCCAGTCAACCGAATTTTGGGAAGATAGTGTGACTATGCACAATACTCACATGGAGGTAGAACCGAAACTTATTTTGGTAGAACCGTTAAACCCATGATTTGTGATTGAGTGTTTCTTAATTAATCGCATAGTTCTTGAAGGACAGATGAACCAATTCTAAACTTGTTTGGAAGTGTGGAAAATCGGTTTAAAGGTTGTAAGTATGAAACAGGACTTACAAAGTAAGGATGTCGACATACTTTGAACACGTACAATAATGTTTATCTTTTATTGTTCAAAATTATTCCTTAATAGCTACAGGAAGAAAATCCCAGGATCGAAATATATATAAGTTAAGAATATTTTAATTAAGGTTGTTAATTTTATTTTAGTAAAATGAGAATTAGTAATGTGCATTTACTAGTTGAGATTTTCCAGAGAGATTTTCGGTCATTATTTTGGACAGAGCATTTCCAGGAATTATGGAAACCGAATTTGGAATATATTGAATATCTTTGAGAAGGATAATTGCGGTTTATCTTGTGTTTTCGATTGATATGATTCACTAACGGTGGTTTTGCACCTATTTTCTTTATGCTTGCGAATCTTCTCTTCTGATATAAGATTCACTCAAACTAGATCGAAGTTTCGACAAGGATCTTTAGACTGTTGATAGTGCTAAAGATGATTTTGTGATAATCCATTGTTAACAGACTCTGTTCTGTGCATGATTGATCACAAGAGATTCAAGTTGTTTTGTGCAGGTGTTTATTGAAGATCTAAGAAGATTTGAAGACAAAGAAGATATTGAAGATTTCTGATTTGGGGTTCATAATCTTTGGTGTACACAATACTTGTTTCGGTATAAGAGGATCCAACTATAATCGATTTATCCTTGTGGTAGATTGGATTGATTAGTTGTGTAGATCGGCATCAATACAATTCTTTGTGATTAAAAGTATTGATTGCAAAATCTTAACAATTACCTTTGGTAGTTGAGAATAAGATAGATATAAGAACCTGACAAAGGAGTTTATGTTAAGATAAACAGAAGATCCTTTGTACGACTCATATCACTTGGTTGAAGAGAGTTGATACCAAACAGATTTGTTGTTCCTTTACTGTTTGGAATACGAACCAAAGGAATTATTCCAAGTACGTGACTTATTCATAAGTTGGAGGCGTGGGAATACAGACGGAACTAGGTGAACTATAGGTTTAGTTTCTTGGTCTCAACTATACGAAGTTGGTTTAATTTTGTGTAGCGGCTTAATCCTGAGAGTATTCAATTCTGTACAAGGTCCCGGGGTTTTTCTGCATATGCGGTTTCCTCGTTAACAAAATTTTGTTGTGTCATTTACTTTATATTTCCGCATTATAATTGTTTTATTATAACTAAAGTAAATTACACAAATGTTAATTCCTATTTACTTGATAAGAAACCCTATTGTGTTTTGTTAAGTCCGAACCTTTTTATCAAGTAAACATACTTCGTTGTTGTATTGTCTCGATCTCGTATCCATAGACGATCACACGAAGTGTGAACCGATTAGTTGTATTGTCTCGACTCAATCCATAGACAATCACTTTCGGAGAAATGACTTATAGGTAGGAAAAGTTTTAGCTTGAGATATATTTGGGTACCCTCGTCTTTTCAGATACTGCACATCATATAGCTAGCAACATAACCAATGGATTTGTGTATTGGACTTCAAATAGAGAGAAATTGTGGATATCATACGAAAACACCAAGTAATGCACAAGATGGAAGTTTTATTATAGATGCAGTATTCATGCATGTTCGAAATGCGAATCTTACACGGGGTTAGTCCTTGGGGGAGTTCGGGGAGTTGAGTGTAGTTCAAGTGTTACCCGTTAGTCGTGGGGAAGTTTGAAAGAGTCTCTTAAAATCCCCGTTAGTCGTGGGAGAGAGTTTAGAAGAGTCTCCCAAACTCCCTAGAAAACCCCGTTAGTCGTGGGGGAGTTTGAAAGAAACTCTTAAACTCCATGTTAGTGGTAAAAAATACTCCATGCTAGGTAGTTGTTTATTTTGGGGAGTGCTAGGGAGTTTACAGTGTATTTTAACCTCACTACAAATCTCTCAAAAGAGTAGAGATTTTGTGAGAGTCTCTCAAACTCCCTACACCCAAAAATGAAAAAGCGGGGGTCTAACAACACCACCCAATATTTCGCTTAGCAATCTGTATGGACTAAATCCGAAATACTTTGCTAGAGAATCAACTAGACAGTCAAACTCAATCTAGATAAAAGTATCTCAAGGAGTTAATATCTCTCTCTTGATTTGATTTTTACTCAAGATAAAAACAATAACAAGTCTTTATCAAATACAAGGAATAACTTGGACGGTACTAAAGACTAATGTCCAAGGATCAATCAATATCAATCAACAACCAAAGGTTCGATTTCCAATTGATGATCACGAACGCACAACCTGTATTATTTCAATTATATAAAATATAATTCGGAAAAGAAATAACACAGCCACCAGAAATTTTGTTAACAAGGAAACCGCAAATGCAGAAAAACCTCAGGACCTAGTCCAGATTGAATACACACTGTATTAAGCATCTACAGACACTAGCCTACTCCAAGCTAACTTCGGAATGGACTATAGTTGAACCCCAATCAGTCTCCCACCGATCCAAGGTACATTTGTACTCCTACGCCTCTGATCCCAGCATGATACTGCGCACTTGATTCCCTTAGCTGATCTCACCCACAACCAAGAGTTGCTGCAACCCAAAATCACAGACTTGATAATAAACAAATCTGTCTCACACAGAAAAGTCTATCAAAGGATAAATCTGTCTCTCACAGATAAACCCTAGGTTTGTTCCGTCTTAAGATATGAAATCAAGGTGAACAGGAACCAATAGATAATCTAGTCTTATATTCCCGAAGAACAACCTAGATTAATCAATCACCTCTCTACAATCCTTCCTGACTACACAGGCGGTCTGTCGAGGAATCACAAACAGTGATACGAAGATATTTGTGACTTCTTTATCTTTCCTATCGGAGAACTCTCACGATCTCAATCCAATCAATCGATTGTACTCATACGATAGAAAATGCAAGATCAGATCACACAACTACGATAAAAGTAGTATCGGTCTGGCTTCACAATCCCAATGAAGTCTTTAAGTCGTTAACCTGTTTTTAGAGAAGAAACCCAAAGGTTAAAGGAGAATCGACTCTAGCGAGCGCACTAGTATCACGCAAACGTGTGGGGATTAGTTTTGCTCAAAGCTAGATGTCTCCTTTATATAGCCTTCAAATCAGGGTTTTGCCTTAGTTACAAAGCAATCCATATTCACCGTTAGATGAAAACCTGATTTAGATTCAAGCTAATATTTCTCAACCGTTAGATCGAAAACTTAGCTTGTCACACACACTTGGGTAGACGTTTACTGGGTTTGCGAAAACCATGCCCAAACGTGTACGTGTATGTTGGTTCATCAAATAACCCAAAAGGTTAACCATATGAGAATTTCATATTAACCTTGTTCTTCTTCACCATAACTAGTTCAAGTGACTCAAATGAACTAGTTAAAGAGTTGTTCAATTGCTATGAGATCTTATGTAACTACACAAGACACAATTGAAACAAAGATGATTCGATTCGATTGAATCGGCTCATGAACTTTATAGCCACGGTTTGCATAAAGCATTCCTTAATAATTTAAGTTTCATGTTCACATCTTTAGATCATAACCTCTTAAGTTCACAAACAATTTCATGGACTTAAGTAAACCGGTTGAGTTTTCCAAACTCAGCAGAAATTCTCGGAAAGAGAACTTCCGCCTGTTCGTGGACTGGGTTCGCGGACTTAGCACACAAACGAGTTTTGGAAAATCCAGCAGAAATTCTCGGTCGAGAAATTCTGACAGTTCGCGGACTTGGCAAGCCAATTCCACAATCCTTCCGATTTCTCTTGATCAACAAAGTTCGAAAACTTCGGTTCAAGGAATACATGGTTATGTAATCTAAACTCTCATTTCAATCATTGAGACATTCTCAGAGGACGCTATGTAGCCGTTATTCACAGACCAATTCACGTCAGAGCAATTCTCAAAGTAATTGAAACTTTTCATGACTTTCGTCACTAGGTGAAGATAAACTTGATCAAAGCGAAACACTTTACCAACACATGATTTCGAGAAAAATATAAGCAATGAATTCTCAGCTCGAAATGTCAAATGTGTATGATCTAGTCTATATAGTATACGACTTTTGTTTCATAAGAAGTAGGAGATAGAAGAGATATACTTTTGAGTGATAGATAAGTTCAAGTCTCCACATACCTTTTTGTTGATGAAGTTCCACGTTTCCTTGTATAGATCTTCGTCGTTGTATGATGAATCGCCATGAAGTCCTTGAGCTAAACTACACTTTTCTATCCTAGTTCGAGACATAGATATGTAGGCTAGAAATCAAGTCTCATAATTTTGATCACTAACATTGACAAACATGCTTGAGATAGAAACGCATGCGAGGTTGACCGAGCTATGCTCTAACAATCTCCCCTTTGTCAATTTTAGTGACAAAACTATTAATACATATGGAATACAAAAAAGATAAACTTTAGTGGCTCCTATTCCATAGTCTAATCTTCAATGTTCCCTGAAATCTTCGTCCTTCCAAGTACTCCAATGATCCCAAAGGTTGTAAGTTTAGCATCACCGTTGTTGAAGATCCGTAGCTATAACAATGAGAGAAATCGAGATTCTCGATCATCATTATACAGTGTCATAGTATTATTATGTAACATTAAATTCCAATTGTATCACGACTTTAACAATAATACTACGGTGATATGTATCACTCCCCCTTAGTCAATACTCCATCTTGATCATGGAAACCACTCCCCCTTACACAATGATCCGAAAACCATATGTATTATTAGTGTGAACTACATTATTTCTTCCCCTTTTTGTCAATAAAATTGGCAAAGGTACAAGAACAGGATTATCATGAAATTTCCACAAGAGACATTTCATAGACTAAAATAAAAATACATACCAACTTAATTTAGATGAAATCATAATGCCGAAGCTAAATGCATTCATCAATGAGTTTTAAGATACAAGATAACCCCTATAAAATTCCACAGCCGCACACCCTGGAAGATATTACCATTAAACACAAGTTCAAAAGAACTCTCCCCCATTTGATGTCATTCCCGAAAGAACAACAAGAACGACCTTAATTTCGAAATAAAAGAAGGATTTTTAAATTGGACACCAAAAACCATAGAAATGATTTTCTATATCCAAAGCTCAACCAAATTAATCACAAGTAAACCCATGATTAACTCAATTGGAATACGCAACTAAATCAAACCACAAAAGTGATCAATTTAAATGAAAGTTCCCAACATAAGTAAACTTACGGATCTACAACTAAGGTAATCATACGGAGATGACTAGCTTCATGGTTCACATACTCAACATAAGAAAAACCTTACGGAATATACGACTACATCAACCAATAGAACATGATTAGTATAGTCGTTCATATACTCAACACAAGAATTTGTGGAATATATCAAAACTCAACTAGACTAATTACAAGAGAACTTATAATTAATCTAATTGGAATACAAACAACCAAACTAATCACAAAAGTAGTCAATTTAATTGTCAAAAGGTTTTGCTCGACAAAAGAAGACTTTCGGAGCAGATAACTAAATAACCAACCAAGATGATTAATTTAGTTCATAATGCTCGACATATAGCATCTTATGGAACAACCAACAAGCCAATAAGAAAAATCGACTTAGTTGTATCGTGCTCAACATAAGTCACACAATGGAGCCTTCACGGTAATACATAACAAAATGGATCAATGAAGATCGATACCGTGGATAACATACAAGGATCTATTCTATTTTCCATCATAACGACATTTATCCTTGTCAAACAAAAGATTTTATCCTATTTTCCATCAAATACATGATTGCATAGGCATAACTTTTGTAATTGTCAAAAGTCCATTCGTCCTTTCATCAATATGAATATCGATTCATGAACGACTTTACTTTTGACCGCATATGGGACTTTCAAGTTCACGGACGCAAACAATACATATCCCATAAACATATTGCAATATCGCAAATCATAAAGATCAATATTGCAATAACATCATCCTCCAAATATTTTTAGAATTTAATACCAATAAACCTAAAAGATAACATAAGAAGATGAAAACAAAAATAGCTATGTATAGTCACAATCATCGCTATTAAAAGCACTAGTTATTCTTCCAACTAATCAAAAAGAAGACATACTAGGCAAAAATTCCTTTGAGAAATTCTTTATCATTCCCGAACTCCTTGTTATCGACAGCCATCGGGACATAAGGTTCACGGAGATAAAGTGTCAATACCCACGAACTGTCTTGGATGAAGAGTTCGAATTAGGGTCCTCTGAATTTCCAAAGATTTAGACATGAACGTCTAAATTTCATAAATCTCCCTTCTTATTTCCTTCAACTCATCAAGAACATCGGAAAACTTCTGAGAGTTATAAGGAACAACCCTGGGTTTTCTTGTATTCCTTCTTTTTCTTTTCAGGGTCTTAGAACCTGGAGATTTTTCTTTTTCCTTGATTGAAGACATAACAATCATGTTGACATCCTTTCAATCTGACGACATAGTGCTTTGAGAACAGTTATAAATAATTGTATTTGTGTGATTGAATCACTTAACTCAACAAGCAGTCTTATACAGGATGTCAAAAAAGAAAAAAAAATGTAGGGTTCGAAACCAATTGATAGGTTCGTATACGCCAAACTCTAAAACCCTATAAAGAGTAGAATTGTCGATAATAACCCTTTCTTTTATTTGATAGACAAAAAATAATAAAACTAAGAAAATAAGGAAAAACTCTTCTGAAGTCTGGATCAGCACTCAATCTTGTCTCTTTTCGAACAGGCACATGAGACAATATTTTCCCAACAACACAATCAAGTTGTGTTGCGATGAACAACGATTTGTCCATCATTTTCCTCATGGGAGGAATCTTCTGATCTTTGTCTATCAAAACGATTTGACCATATTTTCTTTTCAAATGGTCTTATTCTATCCTTGGAAACCAACTTCTTAGACGAATATAAGATCCTATATACCTCGGCGGTCTTCTGAGAAAGTTTCAGCTTCCTTGCTAATCGATCTGCTCTTCGTTGAAGTTTGCTGGCGTGCCTTATTTGGTGCTTGTATTTGTAACACCTTGATAGTTCGTGTCCCTTCATCGAACAAAACGAGCACGTCAAACTTGGATAGTATTCAGGCATCTGAGATGTGCAAGCAGATAGACATACAGTTGATCTTGAAACATCACTGATAGGATTTCCAGTTATCAGATTCAGTGAATCTTCCAGCTTGATTGGGTTTCCCTCTTCTCCGAACCCATTGAGGTTGATATATGTATTGCTACAAGTATCAAAATCAATGTTTTCACAAATAAGCCCTATACTTTATTTCATATCTTCATCGAAATCATAGGTTTTAGACATTTCATCAAGTGTTACAGCTAGACCTTTGTTCCAGTGTATTTTCTACGATTTGGACATTCGTTAGCAAAATGGCCAAAACCCTTACACTTAAAGCACTGAGGCATGTCCTCGTCATCAGCCTCGTCAGCATCCCTGTTTTTAGGAGGTACATGACCGTGAGGTTTGTCTGATGACTTAGGTTTGTCTCTTGAAAACTGTTTACTTCTCTTCAACAGAAGATCCCTAAACTGTCTTGTGATCAAGGAGACTGATTTGTCAAGATCTTCATCCGAAAAATCATCCTCAGAGACATGAACACTCTTACCTTTGACAAGTAATTTAGTGTTCTTTTGTGCTTTAAAGGCAACATCCTTATCGACCTTGGATGTATGCTCATGGTCAAAGATCTAAAGCTTTCCAACCAAAGTGTTTTTGGAAAGAATATCGAGGTTATTCCCCTTAATGATGGCATGCTTCTTAGACTCGTATCTAGATGGCAGCGATCTGAGAATTTTCATCACAATGTCCTTTTCAGGAATAGTCTTACCCAATGCAAAAGATGCATTAACAATTTCAGACACTTTGTGATTAAACTCATCAAATGTTTCTTCATCTGCCATACGAAGGTTCTGCCAATCGGAATTAAGGTTTTGAAGCCTAGCATCCTTTTCACTGGAGTTACCTTCGAATACGGTTTCTAAGATATCCCAAGCATCTTTAAACCTCGTGCAATTTGACACATGGTGCTGAATATTTGGGGTAATGGCATGTATAATTTCATTCAAATCGTCGGAATTTTGCTTTGCAGCATTTATCTCGGCAGGGGTGTATTCACCAATAGGCTTGGGAACGTTTACATCTCCAATTGCCACGACGGGAGCATTATAGCCATTAACAACATATACCCTTGATTGAAAATCACGTGCTTGAAAAAAAGCTCGCATAGCAATTTTCCACCATAAGTAATTAGATCCATCGAAGACTGGTGGTACGTTAATTGAGATAGCACCTCTATCCATATAGTCAGATCGCTAGAAACACATACTTGTGAGGTCTTGAACGTGTTTGCCTGCTCTGATACCAATTGAAAAAGCAGGGGTACAACAACCACACCCAACAATTGGAGTTGCCTTCAAAGACGGTTTATAAGATATCCCAAGCATCTTTAGATCTAGTGCAATTTGGCACATGATGCTGAAGATTTGGGTAATGGCATGTATGATAGCATTCAAACCGTCAGAATTTTGCTTTGCATCAGTTATCTCAACAGCGGTATATACACCAATAGGTTTGGGAACGTTTACATCACCGACTTCCACAATGGGAGCATCATAGCCATTAACCACATATACCCATGATTGAAAATCACACGATTGAAGAAAAGCTCGCATAGAAATTTTCCACCATAAGTAATTAGAGCCATCGAAGACTGGTGGTACGTTAATAGAGATAGCACCTCTGTCCATAGAGTCAGATCGCTACAAACACAGACTTATTAGGTCTTAAACGAGTTTGCATGCTCTGATACCAAATGAAAAAGCGAGGGTCTAACAACACCACCCAATATTTCGCTTAACAATCTGTATTGACTAACTCCAAAATACTTTGCTAGAGAATCAACTAGACAGTCAGACTCAATCTAGATAAAAGTATTTCAAGGAGTTAATATCTCTCTCTTGATTTGATTTTTACTCAAGATAAAAACAATAGCGAGTCTTTATCAAATACAAGGAATAACTTGGACGGTACCAAATACCAATGTCCAAGGATCAATCAATATCAATCAACAACCAAAGGTTGGATTTCCAATTGATGATCACGAACGCACAACCTGTATTATTTCAATTATATAAAATATAATGCGGAAAAGAAATAACACAGACACCAGAAATTTTGTTAACGAGGAAACCGCAAATACAGAAAAACCCCGGGACCTAGTCCAGATTGAATACACACTGTATTAAGCCGCTACAGAAACTAGCTTACTCCAAGCTAACTTCGGACTAGACTATAATTGAACCCCAATCAGTCTCCCACCGACCCAAGGTACAGTTGTACTCCTACGCCTCTGATCCCAGAAGGATACTACGCACTTGATTCCCTTAGTTGATCTCACCCACAACCAAGAGTTGCTACAACCCAAAATCGCAGACTTGATAATAAACAAATCTATCTCACACAGAAAAGTCTATCAAAGGATAAATCTGTCTCCCCACAGATAAACCCTAGGTTTAGTTCCGTCTTAAGATATGAAATCAAGGTAAACAGGAACCAATAGATAATCCGGTCTTATATTCCCGAAACAGCCTAGATTAATCAATCACCTCTCTACAATCCTTCCTGACTACACAGGAGGTTTGTCAAGGAATCACAAACAGTGAGACGAAGATGTTTGTTACTTCTTTATATTGCCTATCGGAGAACTCTTACGATCTCAATCCAATCAATCGATTGTACTCGTATGATAGAAGATGCAAGATAAGATCACACAACTACGATAAAAGTAGTATCGGTCTGGCTTCACAATCCCAATGAAGTCTTTAAGTCGTTAACCTGGTTTTAGAGAAGAAAACCAAAGGTTAAAGGAGAATCGACTCTAGCGAGCGCACTAGTATCACACAGACGTGTGGGATTAGTTTTTCTCAAAGCTATATATCTCCTTTATATAGCCTTCAAATCAGGGTTTTGCCTTAGTTACAAAGCAATCCATATATACCGTTAGATGAAAACCTGATTTAGATTTAAGCTAATATTTCTCAACCGTTAGATCGAAAACTTAGCTTGTCACACACACTTGGGTAGACGTTTACTGGGTGTGCGAAAACCATGCCCAAACGTGTACGTGTATGTTGTTTCAACAAGTAACCCAAAAGGTTAACCATATGAGTATTTCATATTAACCTTGTTCTTCTTCACCATAACTAGTTCAAGTGACTCAAATGAACTAGTTAAAGAGTTGTTCAATTGGTATGAGATCTTATGTAAAGACACAATTGAAACAAAGATGATTCGATTCGATTGAATCGGCTCATGAACTTTATAGCCACGGTTTGCATAAAGCATTCCTTAGTAATTTAAGTTTCATGTTCAGAGTACATCTTTAGATCATCACCTCATAAGTTCAAAAACAAGTTCGCGGACTTAAGTAAACCGGTTGAGTTTTCCAAACTCAGCAGAAATTCCCGGAAAGAGAACTTCCGCCAGTTCGCGGACTGGGTTCGTGGACTGAGTTCGTGGACTTAGCACACAAATGATTTTTGGAAAATCCAGCAGAAATTCTCGGTCGAGAACTTCCGACAGTTCGCGGACTTGGCAAGCCAATTCCACAATCCTTCCGATTTCTCTTGATCAACAAAGTTCGAAAACTTCAGTTCAAGGAATACATGGTTATGTAATCTAAACTCTCATTTCAATCATTGAGATATTCTCAGAGGACGCTATGTAGCCGTTATTCACAGACCGATTCACGTCAGAGCAATTCTCAAAGTAATTGAAACTTTTCATGACTTTCGTCACTAGGTGAAGATAAACTTGATCAAAGCGAAACACTTTACCAACACACGATTTCGAGTAAAAGATAAGCAATGAATGCTCAGCTCGAATTGTCAAATGTGTATGATCTAGTCTATATAACATACGACTTTTGTCTCATAAGAAGTAGGAGATAGAAGAGATAGACTTTTGAGTGCTAGATAAGTTCAAGTCTCCACATACCTTTTTGTTGATGAAGTTACACGTTTCCTTGTATAGATCTTCGTCGTTGTATGATGAATCGCCATGAAGTCCTTGAGCTTAACTACACTTTTCTATTCTAGTCCGAGACTTATCTATGTAGGTTAGAAATCAAGACTCATAGTTTTGATCACTAACATTGACAAACATGCTTGAGATAGCAAAGCATGCGAGGTTGACCGAGCTATCCTCTAATAAAAACACCAAACTCTCTCAAACTCCCTATACTTTCTTAAACTCCCTCAAAATCCCCAAGATTCAAAATACATTAAACTCCCCCCAACCCACCTGTGGACTAACCCCCTGTTAGTATTCATTCTTATGAGAATGAAAATGAAAAACAAGAAATACTTTTTCTAGAAATATTGATGAATGGAAGTTTAACTCCTAAAGAATCTCTTCTCGAGGCTTCCCATAATTTAATCGACTTATTTATACCCTTTATACATGCGGAAGAACGTGACACAAATTTAGAGGACAATCAAAACATAGTTATTATACCATTTTTTTACCTTTCAGAATAAATTGGATAAACTAAGCAAAAGAAAAAAAAGATATAACATTGAAATGTATTTTTATTGACCAATCAGAATAGTCTCCCATGATCTATAATTGTCTCAAAAGGTCCAATATATATACATTATTAGACCTTTTGAATAAGAGTCAAGAAGATCTTATGAAAATAGATCATTTTTGCATAGAAGATGTAAAACAAATATCAAATATTCTATAAAAGAGCTTCGCAATTGATTAACAAAAAAAAAAATTCTTTTTGAATCCATTGGAAAGATTTCATCCTTTTTAGAAATAAAAAATAAAATAGGTTCTGGGTCTTCAGTAGGATCCATATATTTTGGGTAAATCTAGAATTTCATTGAATAGGTGTATCTAGGGAATAGTTGCTTCAAAGTGAATCCTCCCTAGAAATTCACATCGTTTTTTTTTTATTTATATTTCACGGTTGAGTCAATTTTTTAAAAAAGACCTAAAGTTAAAGATCTCAATAGGTAATGTTGCTCCAATACCCAGCCAAAGAGCTACTGCGGTCCCGATCAAAAAGACGGTTATAGCTATTGGACGACGAAACGGGTTTTGAAATTTATTAACATTCTCCAAAAAGGATACTGTCAATAATCTCGTCGGTGATGATACCACTAAAATTACCCCCAACAATTTATTTGGTATTGTGCAAAGTATTTAAAATACGGGAAAGATGTACCATCCGGGTAATATTTCCAAAGGAGTAGAAAACGAATATGCAAGTTCGCCAATCATTGACGGTTCTAGAATGGCTAAACCTACGTTATACGCAATAGTACCTAGAATTATTACTGGAAAAAATACATAAAAGATCGTTATGCCATGCGGGTTCTTGATAATAATCATGACCCATCCGTTTTACTAATTTGGTTCTTAATACAGGATCAGTCAAGTCAGGTTTCTTTACTATTGTGATAGATGAATTCGTATGGATCAATCCCCCGAAGGAACCGGACATGATAGTTTTTCATCATCCTGCTCGAGCAAGAATCAAAGGAGTAA
This sequence comes from Papaver somniferum, assembly GCF_003573695.1. Lineage (NCBI taxonomy): Eukaryota > Viridiplantae > Streptophyta > Magnoliopsida > Ranunculales > Papaveraceae > Papaver > Papaver somniferum. Next base: position 21,625,191 of record NC_039358.1, read on the forward strand.
AACAGATCTATATAAAATCTATATGTTATCCATATCCACACATATATGACTTTATGTAAGGAAAGATTTGCTCAATGCAATTTTCCGGAGTTACAACAACCTATTGCAAATAATTCAGTTCTTGCTTGTAAATGCCCAATACCAAAGTAGGATTAAAAATTTGGTCATGATAAAGTGCATTTTGGGTTGTCTCATACCTTACAATTTTTTTATTCGAAAAATATATCGAGTCTTCTTACATACAAAGGATTTACTTGTTACTAACATAGTCTAGCCTCTGTTCTTCTTTAGATCCCTTGTTTCACTCTGATAGTATTATAGATTGAAATTGATGCAAAGGAAATGAATGCATTTCCATACTATTAAGTAAGTTCAATTAATAGAACATAAGCTTGATCATACCACATCACTTATTCTACTGGATCTTACGGAGCCTGGTGATGCACGACATGATTTGTCCCTGATCATAGAAAAATTCTCTTCAAACGAACCAGCATATCTACTTGTTAAAATCGTAAAACCATACATCTGACATGACGTCACTGAAAAAGCAAGGGTCTAACAACACCACCTAATAATTAGATTAGCAATCTGTATGGACAAACTCCAAAATACTTTGCTAGAGAATCAACTAGACAGTCAAACTCAATCTAGATTAAAGTATCTCAAGGATTCAATATCTCTCACTTGTTTTGATTTACTCAAGCTAAAACAATAGCGAGTCTTTAATCAAACGCAAGGAATAACTTGGACAGTACCAAAGACCAATATCCAAGGATCAGTCAATACCAATCAACAACCAAAGGTTGGATTTCCAATCGATGATCTTAATGCACAACCTGTATTATTTCAATTATATAAAATATAATGCGGAAAAGAAATAACACATAACCAGAAGTTTAGTTAACGAGGAAACCGCAAATGCAGAAAAACCCCGGGACCTAGCCCATATTGAATACACACTGTATTAAGCCGCTACAGACACTAGCCTACTACAAGCTAACTTCAGACTGGACTATACTTGAACTCCAATCAGTCTCCCACTGATCCAAGGTACAGTTGTACTCCTATGCCTCTGATCCCAGCAGGACACTGCTCACTTGATTCCCTGAGCTGATCTCACCCACAACTAAGAGTTGCTGCAACCCAAAATCGGAGACTTGATAATAAACAAATCTGTCTCACACAGAAAAGTCTATCAAAGTATAAATCTGTCTCTCACAGAAAAACCCTAGGTTTTGTTCCGTCTTAAGATATAAAATCAAGGTGAACAGGAACCAATTGATAATCTGGTTTTATATTCCCGAAGAACAACCTAAATTAATCAATCACCTCTCAACAATCCTTCTTGACTACACAAGCGGTTTGTCAAGGAATTACAAACAGTGAGACGAAGATGTTTGTGACTTCTTTATCTTTCCTATCGGAGAACTCTCACGATCTCAAGACAATCAAAGATTGTACTCGTACGATAGAAGATGCAAGATCAGATCACACAACTACGATAAAAGTAGTATCGTTCTGGCTTCACAATCCCAATGAAGTCTTTAAGTCGTTAACCTGGTTTTAGAGAAGAAAACAAAGGTTAAAGGAGAATCGACTCTAGTGAGCACACTAGTATCACACAGACGTGTCGGGATTAGTTTTGCAAAATGCTAGGTGTTTCCTTTATATAGCCTTCAAATCAGGGTTTTGACTTAGTTACAAAGCAATCCATATTCACCGTTAGATGAAAACCTGATTTAGATTCAATCTAATATTTCTCAACCGTTAGATCGAAAACTTAGCTTGTCACACACACTTGGGTAGACGTTTACTGGGTTTGTGAAAACATGCCCAAACGTGTACGTGTATGGTTGTTCAACATAGTAACCCAAAAGGTTAACCACATGAGCAATTCATATTAACCTAGTTCTTCTTCACCATAACTAGTTCAATTGACTCAAATGAACTAGTTAGAGAGTTGTTCAATTGCTATGAGATCTTATGTAACTACACAAGACACAATTGAAACAAAGATGATTCGATTCGATGAATTGGCTCATGAAATTTATAGCCACGGTTTTCATAAAGCATTCCTTAGTAATTTAAGTTTCATGTTCAGAGCATATCTTTAGATCATAACCACTTAGCTCACAAAAAAGTTCGCGGACTTAAGGCAACCGATAGAGTTTTCCAAACTCAGCAGAAAATCTCGGCAAAGAGACTTCCTCCAGTTCACGGACTGAGTTCGCGGCCTAAACACGCAAACGAGTTTTTGGAAAATCCCAGCAGAAATTCTCGGTAAGAGAACTTCCGTCAGTTCGTGGACTGAGTTCGCGGACTTGGGAAAGCCAATTCCTATGGTTTCTCTCAATCAACAAAGTTCGAAAACTTCGGATTAAGGAATACATGGTTATGTAATCTAAACTCTCATTCCAATCATTGAGACATTCTCAGAGGACGTTATATAGCCGTTATTCAAAGACCGTTTCACGTCAGAGCAATTCTCAAAGTAATTGAAACTTTTATGACTTTCGTCACTAGGTGAAGATAAACTTGATCAAAGCGAAACGCTTTACCAACACACGATTTCGAGAAAAAATAAGTAGTGAATACTCAGCTCGAAATGTCAAATGTGTATGATCCAGTCTATATAGCATACGACTTTTTGTCTCATAAGAAGTAGGATATAGAATAGATAGACTTTTGAGTGATAGATAATTTCAAGTCTCCACATACCTTTTTGTTGATGAAGCTCCACGGTTCCTTGTATAGATCTTCTTCGCTGTATGATGAATCGCCATGAAGTCCTTGAGCTCAACTACACTTTTCTATCCTAGTCCGAGACTTAGCTATAATATACTAGAAATCAAGACTCATAGTTTTGATCACTACCATTGACAAACATGCTTGATATAGCAACGCATGCGAGGTCGAACGAGCTATGCTCTAACAATCCCCCCCTTGTCAATTTTAGTGACAAAACTATTAATACATATGGAATACAAAAAAGATAGACTTTAGTGGCTCTTATTCCATAGTCTAATCTTCAACGTTCCTTGAAATCTCCTTCCTTCCAAGTACTCCAATGATCCCAAAGTTTGTAAGTTTAGCACCACCGTTGTTGAAGATCCGTAGCTATAAAAATGAGAGAAATCGAGATTCTCGATCATTATTATACAAGGTCATAGTATCATTACGTAACATCAAAGTACAATTGCATCACGACTTTAACAACAATACTATGGTATCACCCCCCCACCCCCTTAGTCAATACTCCATCTCGATCATGGAAACCACTCCCCCTTACACAATGATCCGAAAACCATATGTATTTGTAGTGTGAACTACATTATTTCTCCCCCTTTTTGTCAATAAAATTGGCAAAGGTAAAAGAAAGGGATCATAATGAAATTTCCACAAGAGACATTTCATAGACTAAAAGAAAAAATACATACCAACTTAATTTAGATTCAATCATAAAGCCGAAGCTAAATGCATTCATCAAGGAGTTTTAAGATACAAGATAACCCCTATAAAATTCCACAACCGCACACTCCGGAAGATATTACCATTAAGCACAAGTTCAAAAGAAATCTCCCCCATTTGATGTCATTCCCGAAAGAACAACAAGAGCAACCTTAATTTCGAAAGAAAAGAAGGATTTTGAAGCACCAAAGAGAGACTAAAAAGACAATAAAGACAATCCTACAGAAACTGAACTGAAAAGTACCTATTGGAGTTTCAGACTCAATTTCCCAAAAGATAAGGATAAGCATAGGGGCAAGAGTCAATGAAACGTTTTAATGAACCAAAACAACACCAATAGACTACTGCAAGTGTTGAAACGTTGCAGTGTCTAAAGGTTTGGTGAGAATATCATCCAATTGTTGTTCCGAAGGCACAAACTCCATACTGATGATACCATTCTCATAAATATCACGAATAAAATGGTATCTTATGTCAATGTGCTTTGTTCTTGAGTGCTCAACAGGATTCTCAGTAATTCGAATCGCACTGTAGTTATCACAAAATATCTTCATTATTCCAGTATCAATTCCATAATCAGCAAGCATCTGTTCATCCATAGTAGTTGAGTACAACATGATCCGGCAGCAATATATTCTGCTTCACATGTGGACAGGGATTGAGAGTTTTTCTTCCTTCTATGCCACACTACAAGATTGAGACCTACATAGTAGAAGCCCCCTGATGTACTTTTTCTGTATTCTACACACCCTGCCCAATCAACATCAGAATAAGCAGAAAGGTAGGGCTGTCAATGGATAAAAATCCGTCGGATATTGGCAATACCGATAAGGTTAAGGTTAAGGGTTATCGGATATCCGGTATCCGATAATATCCGTCGGAATTAGAAAATTCAATATCGATAAGGTTAAGGATAAGCTATCGGATATTATTCCGTTAATTTCCGTTATCTACTCATGATACAAAAAACTTCCAATAATTTCCGATAATTTCCGTTAATATTCAATAATTTCCGATAATTTCCGTTAATATTCGATAATTTCCGATATTTACTTAGGAGAGACGTAATCAAATGGCTAAAGAGTAAACCTAAAGGGTATTAGGTATCGAAAATTTTATGATATAGTTATACACTAACGGTATCGGATATTCACCTAACGGAAACTTCCTTAACCGGTACCGTTATGTTAATAAACGGATATCCGTTACGTTAAGGTTATCGGATATCAGATAGCCGTTATAACGGATATTAACCTAACGGAATCCGGATGTTCGAAAACGGATACCGGATATCGAATATCCATTTACATCCCTACAGAAAGGTCAGCATTAGTATCAAAAGTGTACGAGAGACCATACCCAACAGTGTGATTTATATATTGTATGATTCTCTTTGCAGCTGCAAGATGAGATTCTTTTGGATCCGCCTGAAACCTGGCACAACAACCAACACTGAAAGTAATGTCAGGTCTAGTAGCTTTAAGATACAAAAGGCTACCTATAATGAATCGATATAATTTTTTATCCACTTTTGCTCCTTTCTCATCCATGTGCAATTTACCAGTAGTAGGCATAGGAGTCAACTTAGGAGACGACTTATCCAGACCAAATCTTGACACAAGATTACGTGTGTACTTCTCTTGGGATAAGTAAATACCCTCCTTATGCTGTTGAATCTGTAATCCTAAGAAGAATTTCAATTCACCAACATTGCTCATTTCAATTTCTTTAGCAAGAGAGACTTAGAAATCTTTTGCGAATTTTTCAGAAGCTTATCCATAGATGATATCATCTACATAGATTTGAGCAATGACCACATCTTTCCCACTCCATTTGGTAAACGATATTTTATCATCTCCTCCTCTTGAAAAACCTTTTCTAATAAGAGAGGTAGTAAGTTTCTCAAACCAGGCTCTTGGTGCTTGCTTCAATCCATATAACGCCTTTTTTTAGCTTTAGCACATGATATGGGAAATCAGGGTATTCGAACCCCTTAGGTTGAGCGACATAGACTTCCTCTTTTAAAATTCCATTCAGGAACGCTGATTTTATGTCCATCTGAAACAACTTAATCTTGAGAAAGCAGACATGGGCCAATAAAAGTCGAATGGACTGAAGACGTGCCACAGGTGCAAAGGTTTCGTCAAAATCGATTCCTTCAATCTGTGAATATCCTTGAGCGACAAGTCTAGCTTTATTTCTTGTGCCAAATTCATCAGATTTGTTTTTGAATATCCATTTGGTACCAACAATATTGACATTTGGAGGACAAGGTACATGTTCCCAGACATCTTGTCTTTCAAATTGATTTAACTCTTCATGCATCACATTTAACAAAAAGGGATGTTTCAGAGCTTCATCAATATTCCTTGGTTCCACCTGCGAAAGATAACAACCAAAATTGCATATATTTTGAAGTTGACACCTTGTTTTGGCTGTAGAATCCCTTCCCCCAATGATACTGTTGGGGTCATGATTCCTTTGAACCCAAAGATGTCGTGGAGGGACACGTTCTTGTTCATCAGGAATGGCTTGATCAGTGATATTCTCCCCGTCACTAGAAATGTCAGGATCAGTAACAGTTGGGATAACTTCAACTGATTCTGGAATTTCTTTGACTTTCTCAATTGTCTCAGTTGGAGGCAACTCAGTAGGAGAACTATCTTGATGAAAATTACTAATGTCGTCGATGATAACATCAGCAGATTCCATCATGACTTGTGTTCTGAGATTAAAAACTCGAAAAGCACGACTATCAGAAGCATAACAAAGAAAGATACCTTCGTCACTTTTGGTGTCGAATTTCCCTTTCTGTTCTCGATATTTCAGAATATAACACTTACTTCCGAACACCCTGAGATAGTGTAGGTTGGATTTCCTTCCATACCATAACTCATAAGGAGTGTTAAGGGTTTTAGACCGTAAATACATATGGTTGATCAAGTAACATGCTGTAAAGACAGCTTCTCCCCAAAATCTTAAAGGTAAGTTTTTGTTGTGGAGCATTACCCTGGCCATTTCCTGGATGTTCCTATTCTTTATCTCAGCAACTCCATTAGATTGAGTAGTAATTGGTGGTGAGTATTGTTGAATGATCCCCAGTTCGTCACAGAACTCAAATACCTTGGTGTCTTTGAATTCAGTGCCACAATCGTTTCTAATTTTCTTTAGTTTGCGACCTTGTTCGTTCTGGATCCTTTTAACAATAATCTTGAATTTACTAAGGGTTTCATTCTTATGGGATTGGAATGAAACCCAAGTAAGTCTGGTGTAATTGATGAGCACGCAAGTGTGACGCATTTTCACTCATAAATACATTAGCTGGGACTCATTTTATCACTAATAAACTTGTTTGTAGGTGTTTTTGGGCAATAAATACTTTTAGAAAAATCAGCTCGAAAAGTTGTTAAAGGCACCTCCGGAGGGAATTTGTTATTCAGACTCTCATTGTTGGTTAAGGGGCACCTCAATTACTAAGGGCACCTTCTTTACTATTCAGCACCCACTGCTATTCACACACCGGGGTTGGTTAAGGGTTGTCCATCTTCTTCTCGTTTGAAACTGAAAAAGGCGGGAAACTTGGTTCATCGGAAAAACAGATTTTAGGGTTTGCATTTGGAGACGATTCAAGAAGACTCAATGGCTGAATTTGTTTGGGAAGTTTTGACTGAGCTTAAAAGGCCTGGTAACGAGTTTTGATTCGATTAGAATTGATTGGAATCACCGGTGGAAGAAAATATGGACTGTTATTCTCGGGTTTATCCCGGAAAAGTTTTGCTTGGATTTGTGTGGAGTTTAAGTCAGACTAAAGCACAGAAACCGGTTGGATTGGGCCTGTTAAACTCAAACAGGTCTGGTAAGTCCTTTAGATTCGAGAAAAGATGGGTTGAATACGTGGATTTTGTTATAACAAAAAGATAAGATATTCACGGGTTTTCCATCATTTACTGAGATTGGCGTGTGCGAGAATCAATATTTGAAGAGTTTTAAACGTCTTAGGAGGGTGTTTGGATGCTGCAGAGTCGTGATGAAGTAAAACAGGGAAGTACTTGGTGTGATATTTTGGGAAGCAACGAGATATTCTGTTTTGAATTTGGAGAGATTTTCTCGTGATTTTATTCAACAGATTGATTGGAAATGAGATACGTGACTTAACAGGGATGGTAAGTCTCCCAGATTCGCAAAAAGAGGGATAATTCACCAAGCTAGGAAAAACAAGGCATTCATGTACGTGAGAGATATTCAGGATTCTGTGGTAATATTTTGGAAATATTGTGTATCTCTACAGCTGTTAACTCAATATTATGCGTGTTCCAGAATGTTTAGAGTGTGTCTAAAGCAATTGAACGCATGAAGGAGGAAAGAAAGGGAGGAAAATATCTCTAGGATATATTATTTTACTGCCGAGTAATGGAAGAATTTTCGGAGTGATTGAGCAAGATTTCTTGGTGCTGCTGGATATATAAAGGGTGCTGGTGTTTCTTAGAAAGGCATCGAGAGTTGGGGAGAAGAACAGAAGGTTGCAGAGCAGATTTCTCTGCTGCTGCAGAGAAGAAGAAAAAGAAGAACATTTGACGCCTACTGACTGTCGCAGAGAACTGTCGTTTATAAACAGTACTCGTAACAGTCAGTTTGGCACACTTGTTTTGAATTTGAAACATCTCTTGTAACTGTGACTTCTTTAACGCTAATACAGCATTGCAGTATCATTGCAATATTAGTTTTCTTTAATAAAAACACCATTTGAGCAATGAATTATATTTTTGAGTGTGTTTTTATCATGAGAAGCTAAACCCCAACACTGGGTCGACGGAGGAAGCCGAACTTCACACATGGGTGAATTTGTATTATTTTCTATATGACTTTTGCACTTATTTTGAATTGATTTATGATTCGAATTAATTAGTTATTATTTTATTATATGGGTCATGCTTGCTTAAATGTTTGATGTCCCATGCTTACGATTTATAACTGATGTTTTGAGGATCTACTTTGGCAAAACAAGAGTCGATGTTTTATTTATTTATTGAGCGATAATTGTTGAGAATAAATAATTGATCCCTATGATATGAATGCGGTGGAATCCTAGTCCCAGTAACTCTCTCTTTTATTACTTTTATTAAACCTTTAAATTAATCTGCACAAATCTTAGAGTTCAAATCTTAATTACTACGACAACAAATCAAAAATTGTATCATTTTGGCGCCGCCGACGCAGATTTGTTTTTATATTAATTTTTAGGTTTATTTTTTTATTTTGTACAGTATTTTCATTTTTATTTAGATTTTATTTTTTCCTTTTTATGCGTTTCTTTTTGTATTTATTTTCAGGGACATTTTGAGGATGATGACTTCTTATGAGGAGACGTAACCTACGATGACGCTGGCGGAATATAAGCGTAGAAAGTCAAATTATCAGGAAACCTCATCTGAGATGACGCTTGTTGAATATAAGTGTAGGCTATGGTATGGAGTTTCTGCTCCACATGAGGTAAGTGAAGAATCTCCTCTAGAGATATATGAGAAGTATTATAAACACACACCACCTAGTTTGGAACAAAGACTTAGAATATTGGAATGCCAAAAATTATTTAATGATGATGATGATCAGTCTTGTAGTGACTCTCTGTTCCAGACAGAATTTGTAGATGACCTTGTGGAAGATTGTGTAGATGATTTGCCTAATTCCATAGATGAATCTATTTCACAAGATAATTCACCAAACTTAGAGGTTGTTTCTAGACCCCTGGACTTCCAAAAATTACCTAATTTAGGATTAGAGTTGTGTGCTTCAAAAAATTTACTGGAGTACTTTGCATCTAAATACCCAGAGGACTTTCCTATTCCTGATACAGTGCATAAGCCTATTGATAATTCCCCAGTCTTAATAGAATCCCCCTATTTTGTTCTTTACGCACTTCCTTGTGCAGTAAAAACTTGGTTTAGGGGTAAATCTTGGTTTTTGATAGTTTCAGCGTCTCCGCGTTTTCATGACATAAGTGTGAGCTGTCGTTTGTAAATATTGTATTTTGGGTCGATCCCCAAGTTTTCAGGTTATTATTTTATGGGGATCCTTTTTGTACATCAGTAGGTGTATTTTTTTTTTAATTTTTATATTTTCGTTTACTTTTTTTTGGCATCTTATGGATTTCCCATCTTAAGTTTTGCATTGGATGACTCAATTACATTGAGGACAATGTAATGTTTAAGTGTGGGGGAGTGGTTAACGTTTGATGTTTCTTTTTCAGGAATTTCTTGCATATTATGACCAGCTGTGTAGCGGGTCTACAAAAAAAAAAATTATTATAGTTGTTAGGTTTATGACCAGCTGTGTAGCAGGTCTATTTTCATGTATTTTCTTATTATGACCAGTTATGTAGCGGGTCTAGAAAATAAAATAAAAATGAATGATCAGCTGTGTAGCGGGTCTATAAAAAAATATATATTATGATTGTTACGATTATGACCAGCTGTGTAGAGGGTCTTTTCTTCTTTTTTTCTTGCATGTTATGACCAACTGTGTAGCGGGTCAGAAAAAAAAGGAAAAAAAAATATATGACCAGCTGTGTAGCGGGTCTCTCTCATATTATATGACCAGCTGTGTAGCGGGTCTTCTTCTGTTTTGCTCGAGGACTAGCAAAATGTAAGTGTGGGGGAATTTGATGAGCACGCAAGTGTGACACATTTTCACTCATAAATACATTAGCTGGGAGTCTGGGACTCATTTTATCACTAATAAACTTGTTTGTAGGTGTTTTTGGGCAATAAATACTTTTAGAAAAATCAGCTCGAAAAGTTGTTAAAGGCACCTCCGGAGGGAATTTGTTATTCGGACTCTCATTGTTGGTTAAGGGGAACCTCAATTACTAAGGGCACCTGCTTTACTATTCAGCACCCACTGCTATTCACACACAGGGTTTGGTTAAGGGTTGTCCATCTTCTTCCTCGTTTGAAACTGAAAAAGGCGGGAAACTTGGTTCATCGGAAAAAAAGATTTTAGGGTTTGCATTTGGAGACGATTCAAGAAGACTCAATGGCTGAATTTGTTTGGGAAGTTTTGACTGAGCTTAACAGGCCTGGTAACGAGTTTTGATTCGATTAGAATTGATTGGAATCACCGCTGGAAGAAAATATGGACTGTTATTCTCGGGTTTATCCCGGAAAAGTTTTGCTTGGATTTGTGTGGAGTTTAAGTCAGACTAAAGCACAGAAACCGGTTGGATTGGGCCTGTTAAACTCAAACAGGTCTGGTAAGTCCTTTAGATTCGAGAAAAGACGGGTTGAATACGTGGATTTTGTTATAACAGAAAAGAGAAGACATTCACGGGTTTTCCAGCATTTACTGAGATTGGCGTGTGCGAGAATCAATATTTGAAGAGTTTTAAACGTCTTAGGAGGGTGTTTGGATGCTGCAGAGTCGTGATGAAGTAAAACAGGGAAGTACTTGGTGTGATATTTTGGGAAGCAACGAGATATTCTGTTTTGAATTTGGAGAGATTTTCTCGTGATTTTATTCAACAGATTGATTGGAAATGAGATACGTGACTTAACAGGGATGGTAAGTCTCCCAGATTCGCAAAAAGAGGGATAATTCACCAAGCTAGGAAAAACAAGGCATTCATGTACGTGAGAGATATTTAGGATTCTGTGGTAATATTTTGGAAAGATTGCGTATCTCTACAGCTGTTAACTCAATATTATGCGTGTTCCAGAATGTTTAGAGTGTGTCTGAAGCAATTGAACGCATGAAGGAGGAAAGAAAGGAAAGAAAATATCTCGAGGATATATTCTTTTACTGCCGAGTAATGTAAGAATTTTTGGAATGATTGAGCAAGATTTCTTGCTGCTGCTGGATATATAAAGGGTGCTGGTGTTTCTTAGAAAGGCATCGAGAGTTGGGGAGAACAACAGAAGGTTGCAGAGCATATTTCTCTGCTGCTGCAGAGAAGAAGAAAAAGAAGAACATTTGACGCCTACTGACTGTCGCAGAGAACTATCGTTTATAAACAATACTCGTAACAGTCAGTTTGGCACACTTGTTTTGAATTTGAAACATCTCTTGTAACGGTGACTTCTGTAACGCCAATACAGCGTTGCAGTTGCAGTTTCATTGTAATATTAGTTTTCTTTAATAAAAACACCATTTGAGCAATGAATTATCTTTTTGAGTGTGTTTATATCATGAGAAGCTAAACCCCAACACTGGGTCGACGGAGGAAGCCGAACTTCACACATGGGTGAATTTGTATTATTTTCTATATGACTTTTGCACTTATTTGAATTGATTTATGATTCGAATTAATTAGTTATTATTTTATTAGATGGGTCATGCTTGCTTAAATGTTTGATGTCCCATGCTTACGATTTATAACTGATGTTTTGAGGATCTACTTTGGCAAAACAAGAGTCGATGTTTTATTTATTTATTGAGCGATAATTGTTGAGAATAAATAATTGATCCCTATGATATGAATGCGGTGGAATCCTAGTCCCAGTAACTCTCTCTTTTATTACTTTTATTAAACCTTTAAATTAATCTTCACAAGTCTTAAAGTTCGAATCTTAATTACTACGACAACAAATCAAAAATTGTATCAGTAATCATCTACCATAACTAAAGCATACTTCTTACCAGCAACAGTGGGTTGTTGAATTGGTCCGAAGAGGTCCATATGAATTAAATCAAGTGGAGCTTTAGTGAGAATATCTCAAGATGATTTGTGGTGAACTTTCGTTTGCTTACCCTTTTGACAGGCACCACATACACCTTCAATCTTTGCATTGATTTTGGGAATGCCTCTAACAAGTTCTTTGTTAATGATCTTAGTTAGAAGGCGATAATTGATGTGACCAAAACGCTCATGCCAAAGATATGTAGATTCCATCTTAGTCAAATTGCAACGGTTGCTAAACTAAGTATCAAGAAGATAACAGTTTTTTTTTACCACGAGTTCTTTGAAAAATCACTTTCCCAGATTTATCAACAACGTCACATCCATTCGCATTGAAGACAACTCGATGGCCCTTGTCGCAAATTTGACTAATAGAAAGAAGATTAGCAGTCATACCTTTAACGTATACCACATCATGGATTTCTGAAACACCGGATAGCTTGATCGTTCCCTTTTTGCTAATGTGGCAACAACTTCCATCTCCGAATGTTACATGACCTCCTTCATAGTCAACAGACGAAACAAACCAAGTGAGATCACCTGTCATATGTCGACTGCATCCACTATCAAGAAACCATTGAAAGGGAGTTGTGGATCTTAAAGAAAAGGCACCCATACTACTAGTACTTCTCAATTTAGAGTTTCCTGGTAGTGTTGTATGAACTTTTAGAGAATCATACAGTTGTTTAGCTTTCTTACAAAGATTACTTGCAACGTTAAGACTCTTTTGAAAGGACATACAAGCTTGATGTATATGATCGGATGGATCACAACATGAGCCTATGCTTTGAAGATTGTCTGACTGGTTCCTTGTCATATCAGTTTTCTCAACATTCTGTCATTGATTACTATCTGATTTATGACTTTTCTTGAAAGAGGAAAAACTAAGATTTTTCAACTTCTCAAAGGGAGTATTTAAAGATATCAAATCCTTAAGAATTGCAATGTCTACAACAAGACCATAGTTGATCCGGATTTGTCATCCAACCCTTTTTGAAGAGACACCAGTTTGTCAGACCTTTTCTTGCGGTTGTTTTTTAAACCTGGTGAAGCGTCTATTGAGGTCTTTAATGTGTTTGCCTGCTCTGACTACCAATTGAAAAAGCGGGGGTCTAACAACACCACTCAATAATTCGATTAGCAATCTGTATGGACAAACTCCGAAATACTTTGCTAGAGAATCAACTAGACAGTCAGACTCAATCTAGGTTAAAGTATCTCAAGGAGTCAATATCTCTCACTTGTTTTGATTTACTCAAGCTAAACAATAGAGAGTCTTTAATCAAACACAAGGAATAACTTGGACGGTACCAAAGACCAATATCCAAGGATCAATCAATATCAATCAACAACCAAAGATTGGATTTTCAATTGATGATCTTAATGCACAACCTGTATTATTTCAATTATATAAAATATAATGCGGGAAAGAAATAACACATACACTAGAAGTTTTGTTAACGAGGAAACCGCAAATGCAGAAATACCCCGGGACCTAGTCCAGATTGAATACACATTGTATTAAGCTACTACAGACACTAGCCTACTACAAGCTAACTTCGGACTGGACTATAGTTGAACCCCAATCAGTCTCCCACTGATCCAAGGAACAATTGTACTCCTACGCCTCTGATCCCGGCAGGACACTGCGCACTTGATTCCCTTAGCTGAACTCACCCACAACTAAGAGTTGCTGCAACCCAAAATCGCAGACTTGATAATAAACAAATCTGTCTCACACAGAAAAGTCTACCAAAGGATAAATCTGTCTCCCAAAAAAAATCCCTAGGTTTTGTTCCGTCTTAAGATATAAAATCAAGGTGAAGAAGAACCAATTGATAATCGACTCTAGCGAGCACACTAGTATCACAGAGACGTGTGGGGATTAGCTTTGCACAATGCTAGATGTCTCCTTTATATAGCCTTCAAATCAGGGTTTTTCCTTAGTTACAAAGCAATCCATATTCACCGTTAGATGAAAACCTGATTTAGATTCAAGCTAATATTTCTCAACCTTTAGATCGAAAACTTAGCTTGTCACACACAATTGGGTAGACGTTTACTGGGTTTGTGAAAACCATGCCCAAACGTGTACATGTATGTTGGTTCAACATAGTAACCCAAAAGGTTAACCATACGAGTAATTCATATTAACCTAGTTCTTCTTCACCATAACTAGTTCAATTGACTCAAATGAACTAGTTAGAGAGTTGTTCAATTGCTATGATATCTTATGTAACTACACAAGACACAATTGAAACAAAGATGATTCGATTCGATGAATCGGCTCATGAACTTTATAACCACGGTTTGCATAAAGCATTCCTTAGTAATTTAAGTTTCATTTTCAGAGCACATCTTTAGATCATAACCACTTAAGCTCACAAACAAGTTCGTGGACTTAAGGCAACCGGCAGAGTTTTCCAAACTCAACAGAAAATCTCGGCAAAGAGACTTCCTCCAGTTCGTGGACTAGGTTCGCGGACTAAACACGCAAACGAGTTTTTGGAAAATCCCAGCAGAAACTCTCGGTAAGAGAACTTCCCTCAGTTCGCGGACTGAGTTCGTGGACTGGGTACGCGGACTTGGCAAAGCCGATTCCTCCGGTTTCTCTCAATCAACAAAGTTCGAAAACTTCGGATTAAGGAATACATGGTTATGTAATCTAAACTCTCATTCCAATCATTGAGACATTCTCATAGGACGTTATATATCCGTTATTCACAGACTGTTTCACGTCAGAGCAATTCTCAAAGTAATTGAAACTTTTCATGACTTTCGTCACTAGGTGAAGATAAACTTGATCAAAGCGAAACGCTTTACCAACACACGATTTCGAGAAAAAGATAAGTAGTGAATACTCATCTCGAAATGTGAAATGTGTATGATCCAGTCTATATAGTATACAACTTTTTGTCTCATAAGAAGTAGGAGATAGAATAAATAGACTTTTGAGTGATAGATAAGTTCAAGTCTCCACATACCTTTTTGTTGATGAAGTTCCACGGTTCCTTGTGTAGATCTTCTTCGTTGTATGATGAATCGCCATGAAGTCCTTGAGCTCAACTACACTTTTCTATCCTAGTCCGAGACTTAGCTATAATAGACTAGAAATCAAGACTCATAGTTTTGGTCACTAACATTAACAAACATGCTTGATATAGCAACGCATGCAAAATCGACCGAGCTATGCTCTAACAGTCACTGCGACCACTAGCGCATTTATTGGATCAATCAGCATGCCTACGCAAGAATTACCAGGGTACCTTTTTTTATATATATGTGTGTCATGTTCCACGGCAGAACCCTTAGTATGACATCACCTTCGTATATGCCAAACCCTAATTCTCACGCCACCGTGCCAATGGAATACCATGTCAGCCACGTCTCCGCTCCAAGGCATGCCATCCATGCCAGCCGCACCATCGAGCCAATGGAAAGCCATGCCAGCACGTCTCCGCGCCAAGGCATGCCATCCATGCCAGCAGCACCACCATGCCAATGGAAAACCATGCCATCCACGTCTCCACGCCAAGGCATGCCAACCATGCCAGCCGCACCACCGTCCAAGTTTCCACCGAACGCATGGCAACTTGCGGCCCAAAGCCAAACATCACGGTTTTACTAAAATCCTAATTTTGGCAGCGCCTACACTATGCCAAAGCCATGCCGGCCCTAAACCATGCCGCTGGCTGCCAAACGAGGGGTTGCAACAATCAACGGTCACCCTTCCATCTGAGATGCAGATCTCAGCTGTCCAAGTTCGCCACTGAACGCATGGAAACTTGCGGCCCAAAGCCAAACATCACGGTTTGCACCATACCCTAATTTTGGCCGCCCCTACACTATGCCAAAGCCATGCCAATCCTAAACCATGCCGCTGGCTGCCAAACGAAGGGTTGCAACAATCAACGACCACCCTTCCATCTGAGATGCAGATCTCATCCGTCCAAGTTCTCCACCGATCGCATGGCAACTTGCGTCCCAAAGCCAAACATCACGGTTTTACCAAAACCCTAATTTTGGCCGCGCCTACACTATGCCAAAGCCATGCCGGCCCTAAATCATGTCGCTGGATGCCAAACGAGGGGTTGGAATAATCAACAACCACCCTTCCATCTGAGATGCGGATCTCAGCCGTCCAAGTTCGCCACTCAAGGCAAGCCAACCATGCCAGCCACACCACATGTGCCAATGGCATGCCGTGCAACCTTCCACGCCAAGGCATGCCACCATGCCACATGTGCCAATGGCATGTCGTGCCATCCACATCTCCGCGCCAAGGCATGCCAACCATGCCGCATGTGCCAATGGCATGTCGTGCCAGCCACATCTCCGCGTCAAAGCATGCTAACCATGCCGCATGTTCCAATGGCATGTCGTGCCAGCCACATCTCTGCACCAAGGCATGCCAATGGCTTTCTATGCCAGCCACATCTCCGCGTCAAAGCATGCCAACCATGCCACATGTTCCAATGGCATGCCGTTCCAGCCACATCTCCGCGCCAAGGCATGCCAGCCGCACCATTGTGCCAAAACCATGCCAGCCTTTTCTTCGTGCCGCTGGCTGCCAAAATGAAGGGTTGCAACAATCAACGACCATCCTTCCGTATGAGATACAGATCTCAGACGTCCAAGGTCACCAGCTAACGCGTGGCCACCTTTGGCCCAACGCCAAGCCCTAATTTTGGTCGTGCCCAAATTATGCCAAAACCCTAGTTCTTGGCCGCGCCTAAACTATGCCAAAATCCTAGCTTGGCCACGCCTAACCATGTCAAAGCCATGCCGGCCATGCTTTCATGTCGCTGGCTACCAAACGAAGGGTTGCAATAATCAACGGCTACCCTTCCTCTCAAGATGCAAAATCTCGACCGTCGAGGGTCACCACCGAGCTGGCAAGTCTCCCAAGCTCAACTTGCCAAACAGAAGCAACATGCTACATGTTTTCCACGAAAAAACTCGAGACATCAACACATGTCACAAACTGAGGGATGCTCATTAGGGTATTTGTTTGGCGGTTTACAGCGTGCGGCGTACACTACGCCCGTTACAAGACAATGTCATAAGAATGAGGCAGTTAGTAAATACATGAGTAATGGTAAAACGCTTTCCTTCATTATGGAACATAAATTCCAGGCGTTACCGGTTACCACCTCCTCTCATTTACTCATCTGTTTCTATTTCTTACGAGACCAGAGTACGTTTCACTTCGAATTGTATAAATAGGTCTTACCTATTTCCACCGAACATCAAGTTTTGGTCAGGAGCATACAACACTCAGAAATCACTTGTTAGCTTTCCCATCTGTTAGCTTTCACTTTCTGATACAAGTCAAATAACTACTCGTCTAGAATCAACTATTCTGGTCTCAACACTCTCTTCGCTTCCCTCCCCAAAACCAACCCTTCACCTTCACTTTGTGACCGAAGCAAGCCTAGAACATCCATTTCTTGGTTTAGGCCGGATTTGTACAGATTGATCTCTCGAATCTAAAGTACTCCCTTGCAGTACATTGTTTAGTGTTTAAGCTCGTTTCCCACCCACAACACATGAAATTACTGAAACCAGCAGAAAATGTTTTCACCCTAATTGGCGACCACAGTGGGAGATTAATATCTCGATTACAATATCAATTTCCAATTCCCGATCTCATACTTCGACCCGGACATCAAGGCGGTAGAAGCAAACGATCCACTCAGGGATCGACGACTCAGTTACCGGACGGCCCGATTACCAGTCATGACACGGAAAGGGATGACTGGGGACTTCCCAGAGTTTAGAAGCAAATGATTCGACCAGGGACTGACGACTCGGTTATCAGGTGGCTCAGGGACGACCGGGGACTTTGCACGATCACGACGACGTTTCCCACAAAACTCGGACTTGCACCCGGAAGATTCATTTTTCGTTAGGAGATCCGAAAAACCGAGTAAGTCTTGCCTAGACAAAATACATAGTATACTACTTCAAATCTTCACAGAGATGATAAAAACCGATAACCATATTGTTCCCATGTTTCATTTCGTGCTTTCTACTGTCGCACAACATTCACATTTCCATGGCTTTCCTGGGGTACTTATACTACTTATAATCATAACCAAACAACATTATTCTAAAAAAATTCATTCCAAAAGAATAATCCAAAACCCTCATAGATAAAAATTATCTATCAATTCAAATCAAACCATAAACCAGGCGCTTTGTTTGCTTTTCGAAAATAAAAGAAGAAGAGGAAAGCCAACCCCTTTTATAGGCATAACACTTTTAGAATTTGAATAAGGAAAGAATTTCCTATTTGAGCTACGTATGGAAAGAGGCAACTGGGCCCGCAAGAACAAGCCTTACGGTGCAACGGTCCGCGCCACGCCAAGCCAGCACCGTGCCAGGCCAACAGACAGCGCCCACGCCAAGCCAGCGCCCACACCAAGCCAGCACCCACGCCAAGCCAACGCCCATTCCAAGTCGATCCAGCGCCAGCAGCTTGCATCCTTTGCGGAGCTAGCAGCTTGCGTCCTTCCAGCGCCAGCAACTTGCATCTTTCCAGCGCTAGCAGCTTGCATCCTTCCAGCGGTAACAGATTGCACCCTTCCAGCACCATCTTCTCTGCTCCACAACCATCCAAAGCAGCGCCATCCTCACCCTTCGAAACAGCGCCATGGCTCCAACACGCCGTGATCAAAACCATGCCATCTCTGCACGATGCACCTACGATCACCAGAACCAGAGCCTCTTCCGCCACCCCAACGTTTCTTCAAGTATGACAGCTCCAACCGTCACCACAGACGCTGCTACTCCATCATCAAGGCAATATACTGGAAGATCCAGAAGAAGCCGACCTCCTTTTACCACTGTTGATTTGATGAAAAGGCAAAAGGTTCTCGTAAGGCTCAAACACACATGTTTATAACTCAGGAAGAGATACCTATTTCCTCAAGACACTGACGGAGCGGCCACCATAAGAGTCAAATCAACCCAAGAGGGAGCTGACAAAGAATACTTTTAACATCCGGCGCAGGCACTTCAGCAGGACGTGCGTTTATAGATGAAGAGGATCGCGTTGCTCTTGAATTCCCAGTAGAAGGGAATCAGCAACCCAATTTCATCACACGTAAAGATCAGGAACGACTTCTCCAAAATCGAAGCAAAGGAAATTAGCAACCCTCCTGAGTTCACAGAGACCCTCTTCCGGTCAGGAGCTGCACGATTTTTGGGGACTTCTGTTAGAGCATAGCTCGGTCGACCTCGCATGCGTTGCTATATCAAGCATGTTTGTCAATGTTAGTGATCAAAACTATGCGTCTTGATTTCTAGCCTACATAGCTAAGTCTCGGACTAGGATTAGTGTAGTTGAGCCCAAGGAATTCATGGCGATTCATCATACAACGACGAAGATCTACTCAAGGAACCGTGGAACTTCATCAACAAAAAGGTATGTGGAGACTTGAACTTATCTATCACTCAAAAGTCTATCTCTTCTATCTCCTACTTCTTATGAGACAAAAGTCGTATGCTATATAGACTGGATCATACACATTTGATATTTCGAGCCGAGTATATCTCGCCTATCTATATCTCGAAGTCATTTGTTGGTAAAGCGTTTCGCTTTGATCAAGTTTATCTTCACCTAGTGGCGAAAGTCATGAAAAGTTTCAATTACTTTGAGAATTGCTCTGACGCGAAACAGTCTGTGAATAACGGCTATATAACGTCCTTTGAGAATGTCTCAATGAATGAAATGAGAGTTTAGATTACATAACCATGTATTCCTTAATCCGAAGTTTTCGAACTTTGTTGATTGAAAGAAACCGGAGGAATTGGCTTTGCCAAGTCCGCGAACTGACAGAAGTTCTCGGCCGAGAATTTCTACTGGGATTTTCCAACAACTCGTTTGCATGTAAGTCTGCGAACCTATTCCGCGAACTAGCGAAAGTCTCCTTGCCGAGATTTTCTGCTGAGTTTGGAAAACTCCACCGGTTGTCTTAAGTCCGCGAACTTGTTTGTGAGCTTAAGTGGTTATGATCTAAAGATGTTCTCTGAACATGAAACTTAAATTACTAAGGAATGTTTTATGCAAACCGTGGCTATAAAGTTCATGAGCATCTTTGTTTCAATTGTGTCTTGTGTAGTTACATAAGATCTCATAACAATTGAACAACTCTCCAACTAGTTCTGTTGAGTCAATTGAACTAGTTATGGTGAAAAATAACTAGGTTAATATGAATTGCTCATATGGTTAACGTTTTGGGTTACTATGTTGAACCAACATACACGTACACGTTTGGGCATGGTTTTCACAAACCCAGAAACGTCTACCCAAATGTGTGTGACAAGCTAAGTTTTCGATCTAACGGTTGAGAAATATTAGCTTGAATCTAAATCAGGTTTTCATCTAACGGTGAATATGGATTGCTTTGTAACTAAAGAAAAACCCTGATTTGAAGGATATATAAAGGAGACATCCAGCATTGTGCAAAACTAATCCCCACGCGTCTGTGTGATACTAGTGCGCTCGCTAGAGTCGATTCTCCTTTAAACTTTGGTTTTCTTCTCTAAAACCAGGTTAACGACTTAAAGACTTAATTGGGATTGCGAAGCCAGACCGATACTATTTTTATCGTAGTTGTGTGATCTGATCTTGCATCTTATATCGTACGAGTACAATCTTTGATTGTCTTGAGATGTTGAGAGTTCTCCGATAGGCAAGATAAAGAAGTCATAAACATCTTCGTCTCACTGTGATTCCTCGACAAACCGCCTATGTAGTCAGGAAGGATTGTAGAGAGGTGATTGATTAATCTATGCTATTCTTCGGGAATATAAGACCGGATTATCAATTGGTTCCTGTTCACCTTGATTTCATATCTTAAGATGGAACAAAACCTAGGGTTTATCTGTGGGAGACATATTTATCCTTTGATAGACTTTTCTGTGTGAGACAGGTTTGTTTATTATCAAGTCTGCGATTTTGGGTTGCAGCAACTCTTGGTTGTGGGTGATATCATCTAAGGGAATCAAGTGCGCAGTATCTTGCTGGGATCAGAGGCGTAGGAGTACAATTGTACCTTGGATCGGTGGGAGACTGATTGGGGTTCAACTATAGTCCAGTCCGAAATTATCTTGGAGTAGTCTAGTGTCTGTAGCGGCTTAATACAGTGTGTATCGAATCTGGACTAGGTCCCGGGGTTTTTCTGCATTTGCGGTTTCGTCGTTAACAAAACTTCTGGTGTCTGTGTTATTTATTTTCGGCATTATATTTTATATAATTTAAATAATCAATTGGAAATCCAACCTTTGGTTGTTGATTGATATTGATTGATCCTTGGACATTGGACATTGGTCTTTGGTACCGTCCAAGTTATTCCTTGTATTTGATAAAGACTCGCTATTGTTTTTAGCTTGAGTAAAAATCAAATCAAGATAGAGATATTAAATCCTTGAGATACCTTTATCTAGATTGAGTCTGGCTGTCTAGTTGATTCTCTAGCAAAGTATTTCGGAGTTAGTCCATACAGATTGTTAAGCGAAATATTGGGTGGTGTTGTTAGACCCCCGCTTTTTCAATTGGTATCAGAGCAGGAAAACACGTTTAAGACCTCATCAGTCTGTGTTTGTAGCGATATGACTCTATGGACGGAAGTGCTATCTCTGTAAATGTACCACCAGTCTTCGATGGCTCAAAATACCTATGGTGGAAAGTTGCTATGCGCACATTTCTTCAGTCGCGTGACTTCCAATCATGGATCTATGTTGTGAATGGCTATGAAACTCCCGTTGTTATGGAAAGAGATGCATTTGTACCTAAAGAACTTTTTATGTATGATGCCACCGAGTTAATTGCTGCAAAGAAAAACTCTGACGGGCTGAACGCCATCTTACATGCTATTACCCCAAATCTTCGACATCATGTGGTCTCATGAACCACATCTAAAGAAGCTTGGGATACTTTGGAAAGCGTATTTTAAGGTAATCCCAGTGAAAAGGAAGCTAGGCTTCAAAACCTTAATTCGAATGGGAAGACCTTTATATGGCAGAAGAAGAATCGTTTGACAATTTTTATCACAAACTGTCTGAAATTGTTAATGCATCATGTGCATTGGGTAAGACCATTCCTGAAAAGGAAATTGTGATGAAAATCCTCCGATCACTGCCATCCAGATACGAATCTAAAAGACATGCCATCGTTGAGGGAAATAACCTTAATACTCTTTCGCGAAACACACTTGTCGGAAAACTTAGGATTTTCGATCGCGAATACATGTCAAGAGATGACCATCAATTGTCTATCAATCATGTCACTTCTCCTGATTGTAAGACATGTCGTCCTAAATTGACAAACGGGGAAAGTGAGAATTGCTTTATTTCTATGTTGTCTCTGTTTATACAGAAACTTAAGAAAATACTTAGACGTAGCAAAAGAAAGTCTCATAAAGAAACTCTGGTAGTCAATGAAAAGGATAAGAATATCCAGAAAAGCCGTACTAAGGAAACTGGTGTTACGTGCTTTAAAAGTGTTCAAGTCACTTCGAAAGATCCAGAAACGGAGGTAAGAGATATAACTAAAGCATGGATGAATACTCTTGATTATTGTCCTGAGGAAATCTATGATTGCTCTCACAGTCTTTTTGCTGAAAATCATTCTCATGATTCCTTCATGACATGTCCATCTGTGTCTCATGAGTTGGGTCAACAAACCTCTCCCTATTTTGTGTTGAACTCCAGGAGTTTCTCGGAAAATGATCTAACAAATCTCTCTGTTCATTTGAGTTTATCTAAGGATCATCTTAGCACGATAAATCAAAAACAGTCCTGCCTACCGTTGTATGCTGAAAAAGAAAAGGAAGTCTACCTTTCATCAAAAGGTGTTTTCAAAAACGATGCAGGATTTGCAAAGATCAGCAGTCAAATTTTTTAAAACTGTGATTAGAATGGATAGGAAAGTTCTTCATAAATCTCCTTTACAGAAAAATAAGCAGAAACCTAGTGGAATGGATGGTTTCTCTCTTTGCAAAGATTATCCCATTCCAACCTTGGATTGAAGACCTTATGCTCAGTAATCTTGTTGAAAAATGATTCTTGTGTTCTCTTCCTCTTATATAAGAATCATGTTATACAAGAGGACTGTAATATAATCTTGTTATTTTCTGTTTGTGCTTTTACCAGGTCTTGTTCTTGAACGGCTTCAGCTTTTTGGATAACCAACTTCTGTTAGGGTTTGGTAAAAAGGGTGTTTCTGGGAATTCTACATCTGTATTCCTCTTTAAAGCTCTACCTCTTCAGCACTCTCATTTAATCTTCTCTATCATGTCCTCCTCTAGTCTTTCAAATAAAGAAATTGATGTACGGACA
This sequence comes from Papaver somniferum, assembly GCF_003573695.1. Classification (NCBI taxonomy): domain Eukaryota; kingdom Viridiplantae; phylum Streptophyta; class Magnoliopsida; order Ranunculales; family Papaveraceae; genus Papaver; species Papaver somniferum. Next base: position 21,648,679 of record NC_039358.1, read on the forward strand.
GTTCTATTTCCTTCGAAGAAGATTGGTTTCGATTCTTCTGACAATGAGATGTGCTATGACAAATATGTCTCTTCTTCTGATGAGAACCCTACTGTCTCTCAGTTTGATAAGCTCTCTTCAACCATGAATCTCGTCTTGGAGCAAGTTCGTGCTCTGAAAAATGAACTTGAAGTTTCTTCCAAAAGACTTGAGGAGAAAATGGATAGTCTTGAATCAAGGATTGACCTAATCGAAGATGAGCTTGAAGAATATAGGGAATACGAGATGAATATTCAAGGTAAGTGAAATGATGTTTAAGAGGTATATATACCTAGTATTTCTTCCTTTTGGATTAGTTGAAAGAATAACTAGCATTTTCAATAGCGATGATTGTGACTACACGTAGCTATTTTTGTTTTCATCTTCTTATGTTATATTTTTGGTTTACTGGTATTAAATTATAAAAATATTTGCAGGATGATGTTATTGCAGTATTGATCGTTATGATTTTGTGATATTGCAATTTGATTATGGGATATGTATTGTTTGCGTCCGTGAACTTGAAGGTCCCATATGCTGTCAAAAGTAAAGTCGTTCATGAATTGATATTCGTATTGATGAAAGGACGAAGTGGACTTTTGACAATTACAAAAGTTATGCCTATGCAGTCATGTATTTGATGGAAAATAGGATAAAATCTTTTGTTTGACAAGGATAAAGTCTATTATGTCAATATGATGGAAAATAGAATAGATCCTTGTATGTTATCCACGGTATTGATCTTCATTGATCCATTTTGTTATGTTTTGCCGTGAAGGCTCCATTGTGTGTCTTATGTTGAGCACCTTACAACTATGTCGATTAATATTCTCCTTGTTGGTTGTTCCATAAGATGCTATATGTTAAGCATTCTTGAACTAAATTAATCATCTTGATTGGTTATTTAGTTATTTTGCTCCGGAAGTCTTCTTTTGTCGAGCAAATATTTTGACAATTAAATTGATTACTTTTGTGATTAGTTTGGTTGTTTGTATTCCAATTAGATTAATTATGGGTTCTCTTATAATTAGTCTAGTTGAGTTTTCGTATATTCCACAATTTCTTGTGTTGAGTATATGAACGCTATACAAATCATGTTCTATTGGTTAATGTAGTCGTATATTCCGTAAGGTTTTCCTTATGTTGAGTATGTGAACGATTAAGTTAGTCATCTCCGTATGATTACTTTAATCGTAGCTCCGTAAGTTTACTTATGTTGAGCACTTTCAATTAAATTGATCACTTTTGTGGTTTGATTTAGTTGCGTATTCCAATTAAATTAATCATGGGTTTTCTTGTGATTAATTTGGTTGAGTTTTGGATATAAAAAATCATTTCTATGGTTTTTGGTGTCAATTAAAAAATCCTTCTTTTCTTTCGAAATTAAGGTCGCTCTTGTTGTTCTTTCGGGAATGACATCAAATGGGGGAGAGTTCTTTTGAACTTGTGCTTAATGGTAATATCTTGCTGGGTGTGCGGCTGTGGAATTTTATAGGGGTTATCTTGTATCTTAAAACTCCTTGATGAGTGCATTTTGCTTAGGCTTTATGATTGCATCTAAATTAAGTTGGTATGTATTTTTCTTTTAGTTTATGAAAAGTCTCTTGTGAAAATTTCATTATGATCCCGTTCTTGTACCTTTGCTAATTTTATTGACAAAAAGGGGGAGAAGCATTGTAGTTCACACTACAAATACATATGGTTTTCGGATCATTGTGTAAGGGGGAGTGGTTTCCATGATCGAGATGGAGTATTGACTAAGGGGGAGTGATACATATCACCGTAGTATTATTGTTAAAGTCGTGATACAATTGGACTTTGATGTTACATAATAATACTATGACACTGAATAATAATGATCGAGAATCTCGATTTCTCTCATTGTTATAGCTACGGATCTTCAACAACGGTGATGCTAAACTTACAACCTTTCTGTGTGAGAAAGATTTGTTTATTATCAAGTCCGCGATTTTGGGTTGCAACAACTCTTGGTTGTTGGTGGGATCAGCTAAGGCAATCAAGTGCGCAACATCCTGCTGGGATCAGGGAGTAGGAGTACAACTGTACCTTGGATCGGTGGGAGACTGATTGGGGTTCAACTATAGTCCAGTCCGAAGTTAGCTTGGAGTAGGCTAGTGTATGTAGCGGCTTAATACAGTGTGTATTCAATCTGGACTAGGTCCCGGGGTTTTTCTGCATTTGCGGTTTCCTCGTTAACAAAACTTCTGGTGTTTGTGTTATTTCTTTTCGGCATTATATTTTATATAATTGAAATAATACAAGTTGTGCGTTCGTGATAATCAATTGAAAATCCAACCTTTGGTTTTTGATTGATATTGATTGATCCTTGGACATTGGTCTTTGGTACCGTCCAAGTTATTCCTTGTATTTGATAAAGACTCGTTATTGTTTTTAGCTTGAGTAAAAATCAAATCAAGAGAGAGATATTAACTCCTTGAGATACTTTTATCTAGATTGAGTCTGACTGTCTAGTTGATTCTATAGCAAAGTATTTCGAAGTTAGTCCATACAGATTGCTAAGCGAAATATTAGGTGGTGTTGTTAGAACCCCGCTTTTTCAACTTCGCCCACAAAGTCGTGCAGTCTATGATGAAACAGTTATGTGAGATTCTATATTTCTCCAAGGCGTAGCGTCAAGACATATTTGCATCCCTCAACCGCATTGCATCAGGAAAGTAGGTGTTTCCAGCCAGGGAAGCCGTTCCCAAACCCCAACCTCTCCTGGAAAGCACGATCGATAGATGGAACTGGGGACTCCTAGCCTCTGTTCACTTTAGGGATGTCGAGTTTGATACAACGCGGTCTCCGACTTCAACATGGTAATCGTCAAGGCTCTGAGATTTGCAAGGCACCGTTTCAACGTTCTCCAGCAGTGGCTCCGCTTCAACGTTCGCTTCAACAGCCGATCCGCTTCAACGTTCGCTCCAGTAGCCGCTCCGCTTCATCGTTCTCTCTATAAGCTGCTCCAGGATCCGAAGCTGAAGCTTCAGCGCTTGGCTCCTTGAGTTTCAACGTCCTCTCCAAGAGCCGAAGCCGATTCAACACCACTCCTTCCTGCAAAGGGTCGTGCCACCACACTCCCCATGTCAAGGATCATGATCGCAGCCATCTAATCTTCATATTCATGGCCACCTTTTGATCCATCCCGCCAAGACTCGTGACCATGGAAAGTTTCCTCGCTTACGCATCCAACCAATCCTTTTACTTCCGTGGATGCCCATACAATTCTAGCCAACCTTCATTGTTCCCACGAAAATATAGTCTCTTCTGATTACATCTGCTACCAAGAACTGTTGACGCTCATTTGTTGATACCATCCAGAGCTTCACCGTAGCAGCAATCACTACAAAGATCTACACGGAATCCCTTCACATTCAAATCTCAGAAGACACAGTCAACCAAAAGGCCATAGCCACAACAATGTCATCTACTCTTCAAGGGTATAACGCAAGAATATCATCACCTATATGTCTAGAAGACGCCTTCAACACTTTATGAGGCCGCGGCGGATCCCAGGCCTGCTCAGAGGAAAAAAACTTCAGAAACTAAAGAAAAATGCGACCCCCCGACGACCATCAAAGACTCATGAGATGACTCTAGAGACGCGGCTGAAACATTTTCTTGAAGAAACAGAGGGAGCCATGATAAACAACATAACTCTCTCATTCCTACCTCTTCGCTATCCTGAATATTTCGTCCATGTGCATCCCAGCAACACATCCAGAAGAGTACAATAAGCTTGTATCAAATCCCGTGGACATGGATTCAAGGCGATGCAATGAAAGTAGGCTACACAAGGGGACTACCAGCACGGGACGCTTTCACTCCCCTCAACCTGGTTATTTCTGATTTCAACATCATCACATTCGAAGTTTTACGAGCCGCATGAATTTCTCAACATGAAGCCGTACATGTGCATCGAAGACTCCAAAAGCAAGCCGCAAAGATACATTCACGTATTCATCCATGCCATCGGATCTAACAGAAATATAACTGGGGACTGCTCACGGCATCACATTCCGTACTATAGTCCAAGATTCAGAAGCTGGTTCGAAGGGTGTCTCCTGGGGCAAAGCCCTTGAAGACTTGATAGCAGCACATCGGCAGCATAATGTCTCCCAACTCATCTATTTCATCATGTGGCTTCGAAAGATTTCTACCATGCAATCATCCACGACATATCATCATCGCGATTAGAAGGCCCAGGCACTGAACAACCTAAAATCAAGGATGGACCGACAACGCAACCGCAATCTCCAAGATTAGCCCTGACATGATCATTGTCGAGCATATATTTCATCAATCCATCCAAGAATGCAGGAGTTTTGGTAAATTTTAGAATCCACTAGAGAGACACTGCAGACGAAAGCACAGATCCAGACGAGCAACATAAGTGGGTCGATACCTCTTTTCATGCGGACGGAGTTTCTAGAGTTTGAACAGAGTGAAGATTCCTTTTTGCTCCATGAATAGATGACTGGGCGCGACTATGCCACCTCGGGCCCGTAACATCCCACCTGAGTTCTTCCTAAATTTTACTGTCGGGCTGTGGAAATTCTTTTCCGATATAAATGGAGGGGCGGACCGTCAAAATCCTATTTCATTCCAGAATTCTACAACGATTCTAGTAAAGGGCGCTAATTAGGGTTTCAGCATGCCAAAACCTAATTAGACAAAGTTTCCATCATTCCACGGAACTGAAGTCGGTCGTCATCCTTCCAAGGAACTCAAGATAGCTCCACTCCAAGCCACGCAACGCCTGCTGCTCCACCCCAAGCCGCGCAACGCAAGCGCCTCCATTCCAAGCCAACCAATGCTGATGGCTCCATTCCAAGCCGACCAATGCTGACGGCTCCATTCCAAGCCGACTAATGCAAACGGCTCCAAGTTCAAGCCGAACAATGTTGACGGCTCGTTCCAAGCCAATCCAATACTAGCGGCTTCCCTTCATGCCAAGCTTACGCTAACGTCTCCATTGCAAGCCGAACAACACTAACGGCTTCATTCCAAGCCGATCCGATGCTAACAGCTCCATTCCAAGCCGCACAATGCCTACGACTCCTAGTCCAAGCCGACCAACGCCAACAAATCGATAAGCCAACACCTCCGCGTTCCCTAGCCCAGCCAAGATGACGCGTGACCAAGCCAAGCCAACAGTCTACATCACACCACTTCACGGTCTAGCCTGCAACACCACAAGAAGAATCTATCCAAGGCCACCAACACGAGAATCACGAACTCTCCTTACCTCTCGAAAAAGGTTAGCCGGGTCTTCTTGACCATATTTTCACGACTTGTCATTTGGATTTTGTCCTCGCCTGTCACCATCTTATGCTTACCTCGCAACAATGCTCCTGTTCCGAGCTAAGCATGGGACTTAATGTTGATGGTGGTTTTTAGCTTAGGGTAAAAATCCTAAAACCATACATCTGACATGACGTCACTGCGACCACTAGCGCATTTATTGAATCAATCAGCATGCCTACATAAGAATTACCAGGGTACCTTTTTTTATATATACGTGTGTCATGTTCCACGACAGAACCCTTAGTATTGACACGACATCACCTTCGTATATGCCAAACCCTAATTCTTCGCGCCAAGGCATGCCAACCATGCCAGCCGCACCACCGTGCCAATGGCAAACCATGCCAGCCACGTCTCCGCGCCAAGGCATGCCAGCCATGCCAGTCGCACCACCACGCCAATGGAAAACCATGACAGCCACGTCTCCGCGCCAAGGAATGCCACCCATTCCAGCCGCACCACCGTGCCAATGGAAAACCATGCCAGCCACGTCTCCGCGCCAAGGCATGCCACCCATGCCAGCCGCACCACCGTGCCAATGGCAAACCATGCCAGCCATATCTTCGCGCAAAGGCATGCCAACCATGCCAGCCGCACCACCGTGCCAATGGCTAACCATGCCAGCCACGCCTCCATGCTAAAGCCATGACGGCCCTAAACCATGCTGCTGGCTGCCAAACGAAGGGTTGCAACAATCAACGGCTACCCTTCCATCTGAGATGCAGATCTCAGCCGTCCAAGTTCGCCACCGAACGCATGGCAACTTGCATCCCAAAGCCAAACATCACGGTTTTAGCAAAACCCTAATTTTGACCGCGCCTACACTATACCAAAGCCATGCCGTCCCTACACTATACCGCGCCAACACTATACCGCGCCAAACGAGGGGTTGCAACAATCAACGACCACCCTTCCATCTGAGATGCAGATCTAAGCCGTCCAAGTTCGCCACTGAACGTATGGCAACTTGCATCCCAAAGCCAAACTTCACGGTTTGCACCAAACCCTAATTTTGGTCGCGCCTATACTATGCCAAAGCCATGTCGGCCCTAAACCATGCCGCTGGCTTCCAAACTAAGGGTTGCAACAATCAACGGCCACCCTTCCATCTGAGATGCAAATCTCAGCCGTCCAAGTTCGCCACCGAACGCATGGCAACTTGCGTCCCAAAGCCAAACATCACGGTTTTACCAAAACCCTAATTTTGGTCGCGCCTACACTATGCCAAAGCCATGCCGGCCCTAAACCATGCCCCTGGCTGCCAAACAAGGGGTTGCAACAATCAACGGCCATCCTTCCATCTGAGATGCATATCTCAGTCGTCCAAGTTCGCCACTGAACGCATGGAAACTTGCGGCCCAAAGCCAAACATCACGATTTGCACCGAACCCTAATTTTGGTCGCGCCTACACTATGCCAAAGCCTTGTCGGCCCTAAACCATGCTGCTGGTTGCCAAACGAAGGGTTGCAACAATCAACGACCACCCTTCTATCTGAGATGCAGATCTCAGCCGTCCAAGTTCGCCACTGAACGCATGGCAATTTGCGGCCCAAACCCAAACATCACGGTTTGCACCAAGCCATAATTTTGGTCGCGCCTACACTATGCCAAAGCCATGTCGCTGGCTTCCAAACGAAGGGTTGCAACAATCAACGACCACCCTTCCATCTGAGGTGCATATCTCAGCCGTCCAAGTTCGCCACCGAACGCAAGGCAACTTGCGTCCCAAATCCAAACATCACGGTTTTATCAAAACCCTAATTTTGGTCGCGCCTACACTATGCCAAAGCCATGCCAGCCCTAAACCATGTCGCTGGCTGCCAAACGAGGGGTTGCAATAATCAACGACCACCCTTCCATCTGAGATGCAGATCTCAGCCGTCCAAGTTCTCCACTAAACGAATGGCAACTTGCGGCCCAAAGCCAAACATCACAGTTTGCACCAAACCCTAATTTTGGCCGCGCCTACACTATGCCAAAGCCATGCTAGCCCTAAACCATGTCGCTGGCTTCCAAACGAAGGGTTGCAACAATCAACGGCCACCCTTCCATCTGAGATGCAGATCTCAGCCGTCCAAGTTCGCCACTGAACGCATGGAAACTTGGGTCCCAAAGCCAAACATCACGGTTTGCACCAAACCCTAATTTTGGCCGCGCCTACACTATGCCAAAGCCATGCCGGCCCTAAACCATGTCGTTGGCTGCCAAATGAAAGGTTGCAACAATCAACGGCCACCCTTCCATCTGAGGTGCAGATCTCAGCCGTCCAAGTTCGCCACCGAACGCATGGAAACTTGCGGCCCAAAGCCAAACATCACGGTTTTACTAAAACCTTAATTTTGGCCGCGCCTACACTATGCCAAAGCCATGCCGGCCCTAAATCATGTCGCTGGCTGTAGAGCTGTACATGGTTCGATTTTCATCGATTTTTGGCAAAACCAAAACCGAAACCGAAGTACTCGGTTTTCCAATATTAAAAACCAATGAAACTATATAGGTTATTCGGTTTCACTCGGTTGGGTTTCTACTCGGTTTTGTTAAAAACCAGACGGTTTTTGGTTAACCGAATGATTTATAAACAATCTTTTACTTTGGTCAGTTTCTCATATCCGACAAGCTAAATTTTCAATAATAAGTGTCAGCAAGACAAACTTCGACCTGCTACAAACATAGTTTTTAAGGCATGAGATGTAATACTAATACAAAGAACCGATAAAGTGAAGAGGGAAAACTGAGGGCGAGAACTGAGGAGAGAAGATGGAGGTAGGAAGATACAGCCTTAGGGTAAAATATCTACTAACAAGTATAACATCCACCGCTAATATTATTTCAATCCTACGGCCAGTAATAATCGGTTAACCATTAGGTTTTTGGTTCGGTTTTGGGATGAAACCTAAACTGAAACCGATTGTGTCGGTTATCTGGAACTGACGACCATGAATGGACCATTGGTATATGGTTTCGGTTCGGTTCGTTTTAAATTCTTCGGTTTCGGTTCGGTTTCATGGCTCTAGTTTGGTTTTGTGCATCCCTAGATGGCTGCCAAACGAGGGGTTGCAACAATCAACGGCCACCCTTCCATTTGAGATGCGGATCTCAACCGTCCAAGTTCGCCACCCAAGGCATGCCAACCATGCCAGCCGCACCACATGTGCCAATGGCATGCTGTGCAACCTTCCACGCCAAGGCATGTCAACCATGCCACACATGCCAATGGCATGTCGTGCCAGCCACATCTTCGCGCCAAGGCATGCCAACCATGCCTTATGTTCCAATGGCATGCCGTGCCAGCCACATCTCCGTGTCAAGGCATTCCAACCATGCCGCATGTGCCAATGGCATGTTGTGCCAGCCACATCTCCGTGTCAAGGCATGCCAACTATGCCAATGTGCCAATGGCATGTCGTGCCAGCCACATCTCCGCGCCAAGGCATGCCAGCCGCACCGTTGTGCCAAAACCATGCCAGCCTTTCCTTCGTGTCGCTGGCTGCCAAAAAAAAGGGTTGCAACAATCAACGACCATCCTTCCATCTGAGATACAGATCTTAGCCGTCCAAGGTCACCAACTAGCGCGTGGCAACCTTTGTCCCAATGCCAAGCCCTAATTTTGGACGCGCCCAAACTATGCCAAAACCCTAGTTCTTGGTCGCGCCTAAACTATGCTAAAATCCTAGCTTGGCCACACCTAACTATGTCAAAGACATGCCGTCCATGTTTTCATGCCGCTGGATACAAAACGAAGGGTTCCAATAATCAACGGCTACCCTTCCTCTCAAGATGCAAAATATCGACCTTCGAGGGTCACCACCAAGCTGGCAAGTCTTCCAATCTCAACTTTCCAAACAGCAGCAACATGCTACATGTTTTCCACGAAAACACTCGAGACATCAACGCATGTCACAAACTTGGGGATGCTCATTAGGGTATTGGTTTGGCGGTTTACAGCGTGCGGCGTACACTACGCCCGTTACAAGACAATGTCATAAGAATGGGGTGGTTAGTAAATACACGGAGTAATGGTGAAACGCTTTCCTTCATTATGGAACATCAATTCCAGGCGTTACCGGATACCACATCCTCCCATTTACTCATCTGTTTCTATTTCTTACGAGACCAGAGTACGTTTCACTTCGACTTGTATAAATAGGTCTTACCTATTTCCACCGAACAGCAAGTTTTGGTCAGGAGCATACAACACTCAGAAATCACTTGTTAGCTTTCCCATCTGTTAGCTTTCACTTTCTGATACAAGTCAAATAACTACTCGTCCAGAATCAACTATTCTGGTCTCAACACTCTCTTCGCTTCCCTCCCCAAAACCAACCCTTCTCCTTCACTTTGTGACCGAAGCAAGCCTGGAACGACCATTTCTTGGTTTAGGCCGGATTTGTACAGATTGATCTCTCGAATCTAAAGTACTCCCTTGCAGTACATCGTTTAGGGTTTAAGCTCGTTTCTCACCCACAACACACGAAATTACCGAAACCAGCAGAAACTGTTTTCACCCTCAAACAATATTGTATGGGGGGGTACACAGTGGTTGGATCATATATGCATTTGGTTGTCAGTTCTAATGTGGCGGATAAAATCATATATCTGGATGGGGCAATCAATAATTCAAGTCACGCACTCCCATAATCTATTTTCTCTTCGTAGAATCCACTTCAACTGTTCATATCAAATAAATAATAAAATATTATAGAGTTGAACTCGCAAGTGTTGCTATCTCAATATCCAAAAATAGGCGTTCGAGCACTGCTAAGTCGAACTCGCAAGTGTTGCTATCTCAATATCGTTTGTCAAGTTTAGTTGATCAAAACACATATACTTGATTTCTAGGATACTAATAGTTATGTCTCGGATTAGGATAGAAGTGTATAGTTGAGCATTAGACTTCACGGCGTTCACCAATTGAAGAAGAAGATCTACTGAAGAGCTTGGAGGAACTTCATCAACCAAAGGTACGTGGAGACTAAAACTTATCTATCACTCAGAAGTCTATTCTATTTTATCTTCTAAAGAGACTAAGTCGTATAGCTATATAGACTTTTACATGATACACATTTGAAATTTCGATCCGAGTTTATCTCGTTTATATATTTCTCGAAATACGCGTTGGAAGCCTTTTAGCTTTAGATAAACTTCATCATCTACTTGACAAGTTTAGTTTAGACAATTTATTTGTTGGAAACTAAATATTAAGTCAAGATGATCATGTGAAAATTACCTTGAACATCTTACATTATTTGTGTGAGACAATCATTTTATGTTAACTTGGGAAGTTTCGTATCGATCGATTAAATACTTGAAAATTACTTGAAGCTAGTGGTATGTGTAAGATTACTATTTTTGTCTTCTAAGGATATGTTTCTTCATGCTCCTATAGCCGGTGATATTTACGTAGCACTCTCGAAAGGTATCATCTCCAAACTGGTCTTTGTCACAAACTTTAATAGTTAAGTGAAAAGGCGGGGGTATAACAACCACATCCAATAATTCGTTCGGAAATCTGTATGGACTAAACTTCAATTTAATTCCGAGAGCACCAACTTAAAACTGAGACTCAATCAAGAATTATTTCAAAGAGTTTTTTTTATCTCTTTCTCAATACAATCAGCAAATCAAACAGATAGAAATCTGCGAGCCTGACTGATAAGAGAAATTACTTGGACGGTACCAAAGACCAATGCCCAAGTGTCAATCAAGTTCTATCCAACAATCAAGGTCGTATTTATCAATTGATCGAACTATGCACAACCTGTGATATTTCAATTATATAAACAAATATAATGCGGAAAAAAAAATACATACACCAGAAATTTTGTTAACGAGGAAACCGCAAATGTAGAAAAATCCCAGGACCTAGTCCAGATTTGAACACCACAGTGTATTAAGCCGCGACAAACTCTAGCCTACTACAAGTTAACTTCGGACTGGAATGTAGTTGAGCTCTAACCAAGTCTCACACCAATTAAGGTACAATCACGTTCCTTACGCCTTTAGAACCACGCCGGATTCTGCGCACTTGATTCCCTTAACTGATCTCACCTACAAGTAAGAGTTGTTATGACCCAAAGTCGAAGACTTATAAATAAATCGGTCTCCCACAGATAAGCCTATTCTGGTTGTTGTTTCCGTCTTAAGATAAATATCAAGGTGTACAGGAAACTCAACTAATAATACGGTCTTATACTCCCGAAGAGCCTCCTAGAAATATTAGTCACCTCACAATAACCTAACTGGTTAACAAAAGAAGTTATTTCGGAATCACAAGAGTCTGAGACGAATAACTGTTGTGATTACTTTTTATATCTTACCTATCGAGGATAAATATCGAGTTAATCTTAGAGAAGATAAAACTCAATACGATAGAACAAGTAAGATAAGAATACGCAACGACAGAGAAAATAGTTGGATCTGGCTTCACAAATCCCAAATGAAGTCTTCAAGTCGTTAACCTAATAATGGTTTTGGAAAACCTAGGTTAAAGGAGAATCGACTCTAGTTTGCAACTAGGACACAAGAAAGGGTCGGGATAAGGTTTTCCAGTTTCTAAAGTTCTCCCTTATATAGTCTTTCAAATCAGGGTTGCTTACAATCAAACCTAAGATAGCTTAGTAACAAAGCGTTCAATATTCACCGTTAGATGAACTCCTGATTTAAGTTTCAAGCTAAGTATGCTTAGAAATTAAGAAATCAATCTCCACCGTTAGATGGTCTTAGCTTGTTACACATAAATGAAATATACTTATAATTTAGATATGGGTTACCGTACCTAAACGTGTATATTGAGTTGGCTCAATAACAGTTATCCGAAGTTAGCCATATGAACACTTTTGTCGTAAACGTATTCATCTAACACTTCTAGATCAAAAATGAAGATCAATCAATCATGATAGATAATTAAATGAATCTAAATGTGTTTCAAATAGAGTTGTTCAATTGTTCACTATCTCATTTAAATTTATACGAACAAATCGAATAGAAATTGGTTTGATTCGTAATAGTATAAAGTACTTATACAAGAATCAATTCATGAACATTAAGCCATGGTTTGCAAAGTTAATTTGGATTCTCTAAATCATAAATGTTTTAGTTCATGAGTATGAGAAACATACATAACCGATTTTAGAACTTCACCACTATGTTCGCAAACTAGATACGGGAACAGCACCTCCGGACCTTCGCCTAATCAAGCCGTTCGCAAACCCAGTTCGCGAACAACTGTTCCGGACCCATCTCAGGTAAACCCGTTTGCATACTAGTACGTAAACAAGAGTTGTGGACCTTCTCAGGTAAACTTGTTCGCATACTAGGTACGCAAACAAGAGTTCCGGACCTGAATCATCACAATATAGTTCGTATACTAGGTATGCATACCGTGTTGTATCCAGACATGGGTAATTGTTCTAAACTCCCATTTCAATTATTGAAACATGCTTGGAAGACGACAATGGTAACCTCACACATACCATTAGCTTCAAGTACTTTTTTAGTGATCGAATGATCAATACGAAACTTTCCGAGCTAACATCAAATGACTGTCTCACATAAATCATATAAGATGTTCAAGGAAATTTTCACATGATCATCTTTTGACTTAATATTTAGTTTCCAACAAATAGATTTGTTTCCAACTAAACTCGTCATGAATGCGATGAACATAGCTAAAGTAAAAAGCTTCCAACATATATTTCGATAAATAGATAAGCGAGATAAACTCGGCTCGAGATAGCAAATGTGTATGATGTAAAAGTCTATATAGCTATACGACTTAGTCTAATTAGAAGATAGAATAGACTTCTGAGTGATAGATAAGTTTTAGTCTCCACATACCTTTTGTTGATGAAGTTCCTCCAAGCTCCTCAATAGATTTTCTTCTTCAATTGGTGAACGCCGTGAAGTCTAAAGCTCAATTACACATTAATTCAATCCTAATCTGAAACATAGCTAAGTAGACTAAAAATCAAATATATAGTTCTGATCAACTAAACTTGACAAACAAGTTTGAGATAGCAACGCTTGCGAGTTCGACCGAGCAGAGCTCTAACATTAAGACATCTGTGTTAACTTCTTATCGAACCTAGTGCATAGCACGGGTAATACACCAATTTTCATTATAGTTTTGTTTCGTGGAAAATTGCAAATGCTATGAGAAGTTAAATATGCCCAGTGAGTAGCAGGATACACACCAAATCAATAATCCTAAGAATGCATCGGGACAGTACGGGACAAGGCCAAGCGAGCCACACCAAATCAAAAATCCTACGCATGTATTGGGATGGGACGAGGCGAAGCTGAGTCACACCAAATTAAAAATCCTAAACGTGCATCGGGAGTCGGGACTGGACGAGGCGAAGCCGATCCAAACATACATTGAGACGAGGCGAGGCGAGGCGAAGCCGAACTAATCATGCATTGAGACGGGGCGGGATAAAGCCTCGCCACACCAAATAAAAATGCACGATCGCGCGAGGCGAAGCCACATCACACCAAATCAAAATATGAAAAGTAAAAAAAACGATGGTACTATGGTAGATGGTTTTCGGGTCCAGCATAGTGCGTGCACAAAATCTAATTGTTTTAAATTCATAAAATGAAATTAATGATTGCATCACAGTTGATGTAGTTTACATTAGTTTCTTGGAATTTTCATGCAATTGGATAATAAGCGTCCATTGCGATGCCACAGAGACCTTGTTTAGCATTAACATCTCTTTGTATCCTTACATATCCATTCTCACCCCAACTAGTACCCCAAGAATTCTTCACCAGCCAATACTTGATCTTTGTTCCACCGTGTGTACTTCCCCCGTATCCTACGGCCGTAACACCATGATCTAAGTGGGTTCCGCACTTGCCAGTAAAAACTCCACTCGAGTAAAATTGAAAGTCGAATCCGCCTGCATTAACGGTAACGGATACAGGTTGGTTTGCCACAGCATGAAGTAGAGCTTGCTCATTATTTGCTGGAACAGCTCTATAACTGGTGATTTTAGCTGCAATGGTAGTTGATTTCTTGAGGTTGCATGTACCATCAACTCCCTTGTACGGGTAATTAGCTTCAGTTGTTAGGCCTTTGTTTTTCACTATGAACTTGAACGCGCCATCCATCAGACCACCATTGCAGCCTTCATTTTCACTCCTGTCGCAATCAACAAGCTGTTGTTCTGATAGAGAAATCAAGCTTCCCGTTTTGAGTTTATATATCCCTTCCATGGCTGCCACTGCTGAGAATGCCCAACAACAACCTGCATTTTGATAACATTAATCCATCAATATTATAGTTATATGCATAAGTACTTAATCACTTGATTCACTTACCACATTCTCCTTGGTCCTTGACACGGGTTACAGCACCTTTTGTCCTCCAATCCATACTAGGAGGAATAACAGTCAAGCTCTCATATTTGAATGATGATGATGGTAAGGATGTATTTCTTGATGAATATGACAACCTCTTATAACCATTACGAGAAGCTCGAAACTCTTGGTTTGTTAGATCTGCAAACCCATTCACGCTTAAATTGTAAGGTTTTGCATTTATTGCTGCGTACTTGTTAAACAAATTAATCCGTTTAACATTGTTCTTAAAAATCTTAAAACGTTTCTCCTTTTCATCTGCATTTGGATTTACGCGTCCATGACTAGCCATCCACTGCTCGTGTTTCTCCATCATGTATAAATCACGAAGAGTTCTAAATGCTGTGGTTTCGAACACCCCAACTCCCAAAATCATCAAAACAACGAAAGAAGTAGTATATTTGAATTTCATTATGGAACCCATGATCAAATTAAACAAGCTAGCTAGAAATATTGATGTTTGTTGCAAAACACTTGTGCGAGTAAATATAGTACGTCTTGAAATATTCAGCTATTTCGATGAAGAAATGTGGTCCTAAACGTACACGGGAAAGTACGTTGATTAGGACTAGTTCTTTTCAAGTGGTTTTGGTCTTGGTCTTCCAAGGAAATAGGAGTAACAAACAACTATCAGCGTTTAATCTTAAGGTTAGAAATTAAGTTGAGCTGATTCGCTTATTTTGGTAGTTTTTTATTTATTTAAACTGAAGCTTATTTTGGTAGGTTTTTTTTTTTTGGTAGTTAAACATGAATCACTAGAATTAGAATTTGATATTAGCAAGTTAAAGCAGTGGTGTAGCAGTAGCTAACTACCAATTGACTGATCACCGGAAAATACTTGAAATGTATAGCCTTCGGGGCATCAGGTATACTCCCTCTGACAACCATAGATGAACTATTCGTTTTTAAATTTTGTTCCACCAATACAAGTCCCACTCCTTTTTGATTGATTATTATTAAACGGGTGAATATTTTTCTAAAAATTATTTTTTTAATTGATTATTGCTGGTATAATAAATATGTGTAGTTTCGATTTTTATATTTGTTCGGTAGGTGTTTTAAAATGTTTTCTGATGGAACAAAGTTTACGAATATTTGTGGTATAGTTTGAGAGATAATTCTAAATTTTACTAATTATTATTCATAAGAGTGTATATATATCTAATTGTAAAAAATAGTTAAAAATACTCTTCTCTTTTCATTTACTTAAGAATTGTGCAAACTTGAAATAGCTCACCTATGGTGTGGGACAGAAGGAGTATATGTATTTCAAAAAAAAACTTATCACGACAAGTTATGCGAAGGTGATAAATTGTGGCAACCATTCTAGTGATCCGATTACAGTCATCTGCTAATATTTGATAACAAGCCTAGCTCTCCTTGTTG
Organism: Papaver somniferum; assembly: GCF_003573695.1. NCBI lineage: Eukaryota > Viridiplantae > Streptophyta > Magnoliopsida > Ranunculales > Papaveraceae > Papaver > Papaver somniferum. The sequence goes on from NC_039358.1 coordinate 21,664,775, forward strand.
AGAATCCCAAATTGGGTTGCACTGGCGCGGATGTGGACACGAACAAATTCTCAAAAAGCTCGGACGTGGATATATAGAAATTAGTGATATTTTCCACTAAAATGTGTACATAATGAACATAATTTCTCAACAGTACATATGCAAAAAACAAATTTGTGTAACAACAAGCATATATGCCAATAAAACAGTACATATGCAAAAAAAATTCAGGCATTTTTAGTAGACAATATCTAGTTTCCCCAACAACCATTTCATCATCTTGTAAAGAGCTGAACTTTCCATTTGTAATAAGAACATCATTATCTGATTGAGGATTGCCAATATTAGGCACTGTTGGAGGAGGAAAAATATCAAAAGGTTCTTGAATTTTAGTCACCTGAGACTTATCAATTGGTTTCTCAAAACTCTCAGCTGAAGAATCAGTGGGGTGTTCCATAGAAGAATTCTTCTTAAATCTACATTCAGATAATAAATGACCAACAAGCTTGCATTGAGAGCAAAATTTTGGGAGTTTATTAAGAACAATAGCTTGTGAGAAACTACCATATTTAGTAATAATCCATAGCTTGTTTGGAATTGGTTTTGAAAGGTCTAATTCAACTAAAACATTTGCAGCATATCCACTTGAATACTTGATAGTATCATCATCCATTTTAACAGGATTTCCAATTGCATCACAAATTGTGAATAATTTTTTTTCATCCCAGTATTCTAAACTCAAACCTGGTAAAGAAACCCAAACCAATGCATGAGAAGTTCTTTGATTTTCAGGCCTAAAGTTAGGAATCCAATTTCGAGTTCTTAATACCTGATCTTGAACATCCCACCTATAATTTCTGATGTAATTTTGATCTACTTCATTAGATAGCTTGATTATGAAAAAACCTTTACCCAACAGAATTAAATGGCAATCACCTGTTAACTTCCACTGATTTCTCAAAATACCCATTGCATCAACAAATTTAATTCGAAGAAAATCCAATCTACCTATCAATGAAATTTTCCATGAATCATACTTGTTGTCATCCTTATCATCAATTAAAGTAATCGAAGGACATTTTTCAGATGGTTCTGAGATATTTACAACCCTAGAACCACTTGCAGAAACCTCATGAGCCATTTCACTTTCCATTACTACTAGTAAAGACCCATTATTACCAGATAATTACTTTGAAGAAAGAACCAAATTCACCAGATAAATTTGAAGAAAAAACCTGATTCACCTGATCCACCTGAAACTAACGAGAAATTAATGAAGAAAGATGAAGATCGAGAATTTTTTTGGAACTGAGTCAGTCGCCGATTTGCAGAGCTCAACTCAGTCCCTATAACTATTAAAAAGAAAAAAAGTGTGTTAGGGAGGTTGAAAAATAACTCAACATTTTTTAGGCCTTCAACTACCTTCTAGGTACATTTGTACATCTTCTCTTATACGATTTAACTTCTTAATTAAGAAAATATCGTCTAAATGAATAAATATTCGTTTATCGATAAATGAATAACCACGCTAAACGAATATTTTTTCTTGGTCCAAAGAGCATTCATTTATCGAGGTTAGACTGTAGTTGGAATAATTGTAACAGGGTAAAAGATCATATTGGGGGTATAAACAGTTCTCACAATAGCTTACAAAAGCGGTCAGGATTTGTTGAACCAAAGTCAACACCTTGAGAGAGTGCTTGCAAGACAATCTAATGGAGAAAAAACCGGTACCGTTTGCATCTGCATTCATCACTTAAAATCATAAGGTTTCTTCTACGCCGAGGATTATCTTTTCGTGGGCCCGTTGTAGAGATCCTTATTTAAGGGATCGGTCCTAGAATATCATTTCGACTATGAAACAAGTTTCGCAAGTCCATTCCCTTAAACTCATGTAGTTAAACATAGTTTTCTAAGCATGGAATCAAACCCGTAAGTTCAACACATTAACTGATAATGAATTACAAAATCATGTTATGTCGATTCTACGAAGTTCAAAAGATAAACGTTATACTTTGTAATCCAATATACCAAAGTTGTGTAAGTATATGCTTCCTTAACACGTTGAACATAATGAAATGATCAAGTCACTTGTACTAGAGATATATGAATATACTTTTTATGTTATAATTTTACTCTAAAAGACTTGAAAGAACTATAGATAGAAATAGAACAAGTCAAATTTGAATTACTAACCTCGAACAGAAGGATGATGTCTTCGTTAATGCTGATACGTCTTCAGGTTCTTCATAGTAACACGAGCAAGTTCCCATATTTCTATTGAGAGGAAGGCTAACCTAACAAAGTTGACTCTAATAATCTAATCAAGAAGCTTCGAGTTTTGAAGCTAAAATATGACAACCGAACTTGACATACCAACGCTTGGTGGGTTCAACCAAGCAATGCTCAGTAGAAGTAAAATTAAGGATTATTTTATTTTCAATCCTTATTTTACGGAACAAAATGATTTCCTTAGGTTTATATATGAATAGAGAAAGACTAATCAGTTTGCGTCTACATCGGTTCCCTTTCCAAATTAGGGTTTTTATTCTTAAAGTACTTAATTTTTTCACTTTTACTCTTCAATTACTTAATTATGTACCATTTTTTACTTATTGATAAATTATCAAGATGGTGGGATGTTGGTTTTAAAAAAGCGGTATAACCCAATATTATGTTCGACACTCTGTATGGACTAACTCCAATACAATTCCGACAGCACCAGCTTATAAAACGAGCTCAACCAAGAAATATATCAATGAGTTATATCTCAATTTCTCAATACAATCTGCAATCGAACAGACCGAAATCTGTGATCCCGATTGATATGAGAAATAACTTGGACGGTACCAAAGACCAATGCCCAAGTGTCAATCAATTACACTCCAACAAACAAGGTCGGATTTACCAATTGATTGATCTACGCACAACCTGTGATATTTAGATTATATAAACAAATATAATGCGGAAAAGAAATAACACAGACACCAGAAATTTTGTTAACCAGGAAACCGCAAATGCAGAAAAACCTCGGGACCTAGTCCAGATTTGAACACCACAGTGTATTAAGCCTCTACAGACACTAGCCTACTACAAGTTAATTTTGGACTGGAATGTAGTTGAGCCCTAACCAAGTCTCACACCAACTAAGGTATAGTCGCGTTCCTTACGCCACTTAAACCATGCCGGATTCTGCGCACTTGATTCCCTTAGATGATCTCACCCACAACTAAGAGTTGCTACGACCCAAAGTCGAAGACTTATATGCAAATCTGTCTCCCACGGATAAGTCTATTCTGATAGATAAATTTGTCTCCTACAGAAGTACCTATGAAGTTTTTTTCAGTCTTTTGATAAATCAAGGTGAACAGGAACCAATTGATAATCCGGTCTTATTTTCCCGAAAACAGCCAAGAAATATCAGTCACCTCATAATAACTTAATTACATGGTAGTAGAAGAAGTTATTGTGGAATCACAAAGAATGAGACGAAGAGCTTTGTGATTACTTTTTATATCTTACCTATCGGAGATAAATCTCGAGTAAATCTTAGAGAAGATAGTACTCAATATGATAGAACAAGTAAGATCAGATCACGCAACTACAGATAAAATAGTTGGGTCTGGCTTCACGAATCCCAAATGAAGTCTTCAAGTCGTTAACCTATAATGGTTTTGGAAAAACCTAGGTCAAAGAAGAATCGACTCTAGTCGCAACTAGGACAAAGGAAAGTGTCGGGATTAGGTTTTCCAGTTGCTAGAGTTCTCCCTTATATAGTTTTTCAAATCAGGGTTTTCTTTCAATAAAAGCTAAGATATCTTAGTAACAAAGCATTCAATATTCACCGTTAGATGAAAACCTGATTTAAGATTCAAGCTAAGTCTGCTTAAAACCAAAGCAATATCTCTTTACCGTTAGATGGTCTTAGCTTGTTACACACAAACGAAATATATTGTCATTTAGATATGGGTAACCGTACCTAAAAGTTTAAATTGAGTTGGCTCAATAATAGTTAACCGAAGTTAGCCATATGAACACTTTTGTCTTAACCACATTCATCTAACACTTCTAGATAAACTATGATGATCAATCAACCATGAAATACAATCAAACGAATTTAATTGTGTTTCAAATAGAGTTGTTCAATTCTTCACTATTTCACAGAAATATATATATATATATGAGCCAATTGAATCAAAATCGGATTGATTCAGAATCAATTCATGAACATTAAGCCACGGTTTGTAAAGATTGCATTCCTTAATTCATAAATGTATTTGTTTATGAGTATAAAAACATACTTAACCGATTTTAGAACTTTAACCACTAAGTTTGCAAACGGGTACGCAAATTATATCTTCCGGACTTTTGTCTTGTCCAGCAGTTTGCAAACCGGTATACATACTGATGTCCCGGACCTCAACTCAGGTACAACCGTTCGCATACTGGTATCCAAACAAGGTTTCCGAACCCGAATCATACCACAACAGTTTGCATACTGGTATGCATATTGTGTTGTATCTAAATAAAGGTTAATTGTTCTAAACTCCCATTTCAATCATTGAAACATCCTTAGAAGACGACAATAGCTGTCTCACAAAAACTATTAGCTTATAAGTAATTTTCAAGTGATCGAATGATCAATACGAAACTTTCTGAGTCGACATCAAATGATTGTCTCACACAAATCATGTAAGATGTTTCAAGGCAATTTTCACATGATTGTCTTTTGACTTACTATTTAGTTTCCAACAAATAAACCGTTTCCAACTAAACTCGTCAAGAATATGATGACCGTAGTTAACGTAAAAATCTTCCAACACATATTTCAAGAAATAGATAACCGAGTTCAACTCAGATCGAAATATCAAATGTGTATAATATAAAAGTCTATATAGCTATATGACATAGTCTCATTAGGAGATAGAATAAACTTTTAAGTGATAGATAAGCTTTGAAAAAGCGGGGGTCTAAAAACCACACCCAATATTCAATCTGTATGGACTAACTCCAATATATTTCCAAGAGAACCAACTAGACAGTCAAACTCAAACAAGGAAAATACATCCAAGAGTTATATCTGAATTTCTCAAATCAATCTGCAATCGAACAGATAGAATCTGTGAGTCGGATTAATATGAGAAATAACTTGGATGGTACCAAAGACCAATTTCCAAGCGTCAATCAATTTCAATCAACAACCAAAGGTTGGATTCACCAATTGACTGAACTACGCAAAACCTGTGATATTTCAATTATATAGAAAATATAATGCGGAAAAGAAATAACACAGACACCGGAAATTTTGTTAACGAGGAAACCGCAAATGCAAAAAAAAACCCGGGACCTAGTCCATATTTGAACACCACATTGTATTAAGCCGCTACAGACTCTAGCCTACTACAAGTTAACTTAGGACTGGAATGTAGTTGATCCCTAACCAAGTCTCACACTGATTAAGGTACAATCACGTTCCTTACGCCTCTGAATCCCAGCAGGACTCTACGCACTTGATTCCCTTAGCTGATCTCACCCACAACTAAGAGTTGCTACGACCCAAAGTCGAAGACTTGATAAACAAATCTGTCTCACACAGAAAAGTCTATTGAATAGATAAATCTGTCTCCCACAGAATTACCTACGAGTTTTTGTTCCGTCTTTTGATAAATCAAGATGAACAGGAACCAATTGATACACCAGACTTATATTCCCGAAGAACAACCTAGTAGTATCAATCACCTCATAATGATCTTAACCTTATGGTAGCGGAACAAGATATTGTGGAATCACAAACGATGAGATGAATATGTTTGTGACTACTTTTTATCTTACTTATCGGAGATTAAATCTCGAGAAAATCTTAGAGAAGATAGTACTCAATACGACAGAACAAAGTAAGATCAGAACACACAACTACAGAGAAAATAGTTGAATCTGGCTTCAGAATCCCAATGAAGTCTTTAAGTCGTTAACCTATAATGGTTTTAGAAAAACCTAGGTTAAAGGAGAATAGAATCTAGTCGCAACTAGTATCACACATGAGGTGTGGGGATTAGGCTTCCCAGTTGCTAGAGTTCTCCCGCATATAGTCTTCAAATCAAGGTTTGCAATCAATGCTACCTTGGTCACAAAGCATTCAATATTCACCGTTAGATGAAAACTTGATTAGATTCAAGCTAATATCCTTCAACCGTTAGATTGAACTCAGCTTGTTATACACAAACGAAATGTGCCTTCATTTAGATATGGGTAACGTACCTAAACGTGTACACTTGGTTGGCTCAACAATAGTTAACCGAAGTTAGCCATATGAACACTTTCATATCAACCTTTTTCATTTTTATCACAACTAGTTCAAATGACTCAAGTGAAACTAGTTATAGAGTTGTTCAATTTTTTGTATTCTTATAAAAGTATACAAGACACAATTGAAGCAAAATTGATTTTGATTCACTTGAATCAATTCATGAACATTATAGTCACGGTTTGCAAAAGATTGCATTCCTTATTATATAAATGTATGTGTTCATGAACAAACCGATTTTAGAACTTAACCCACTCAAGTATGCAAACGGGTACGCATACTTAGAGTTTCGGACGTGGTCTGTCTGCCAGTATTCGAACGGGTACGCATATTATCGTGCACGACCAAACTCAATTGAATTGGTATGCAAATGGGTATGCATACTGAATTCCCGGACTTGAACTGTTAAGCCAGTAAGCATACGGGTATGCATACTAAGTTCCCGGACTTCAACTGTTAAACTAGTACCATACGGGTATGCATACTATGGTTCCCGGACTTGGAGTAACTTGCAACAGTTAGCATACAAGTACGCATACTTTTTTATATCCAATCAATGGTTAATTGTTCTAAACTCCGTTTTAATCATTGAAACATTCTTAGAAGACGAGAATAGCTGTCACACAAACTATTAGCTTCAAAGCAATTTTCAAGTGATCAATAGATCAGTACGAAACATTCTGAGTCTACATCAAATGATTGTCTCATACAAATCATGTAAGATGTTACAAGGCGATTTTCACATGATTATCTTTTTACTTTCATCAAGAATAAAAGATGAACTTAGTTAAAAGTGAAAGCTTACCAACACAGATTTCGAGAAATATGTAAGCGAGTTAAACACAGCTCGAAATATCAAATGTGTATAAAGTAAAGTCTATATAACTATACACTTTTGTCTCAATAGGAGATAGAATAGAAATAGACTTCTGAGTGATAGATGAGTTCAAGTCTCCACATACCTTTGTTGATGAAGTTCCACAAGCTCCCCTTAGTAGTTCTCCGTCTTCAATCGATGAATGTCGTGAAGTCTAAAGATCAACAACACATTCTATCCTAATCCGAGACATAGCTATAAATACACTAGAAATCAAGACTTATAGTTTTGACAACTAAACTTGACAAGTTTGAGATAGCAACGGTTGCTAGTTCGACCGAGCAGTGCTCTAACAGTTTTATTCTCCATATACCTTTTGTTGATGAAGTTCCTCCAAGCTCTCCTCAGTAGATCTTCGTCTTAAATCGATGAACGCCATGAAGTCTAAAGATCAACTACACATTCTATCCTAATCCGAGACTTAGCTATAAGTAGACTAGAAATCAAGACTTATAGTTTTGATCAACTAAACTTGACAAACAAGCTTGAGATAGAAATGCTTACGAGTTCAACCGAGCAATGCTCTAACAATCTCCCCATTTGTCAATTTTAGTGACAAAACTATCAATACATATTGATTACAAAATAATTAAACTTTGTAGCTTTTCATCTAACATGCTTGATTTCCTTGGTTCTTCACCATTCCTTGAATTCTTCGCCACTCCAAATACTCCAGTGATTCTGAACGTGTTCAACTCAGCATCATTGTTGTTGAAGATCCGTATCCATAACAATAAGAAAACATATGAAAAGCATCTGTTCTCAATCATTGTTATACAGTGTCATAGTATTGTTACACAATATCAAAGTCCAATTGTATCACAACTTTGACAATATTACTACGGTGATATGTACCACTCCCCCTAAGTCAATACTTCCATCTCACAATGAAAACCACTCCCCCTTACATAATGATCTGTAAACCATATGTATGTAGTGTGAACTACCAAGTAATTCCCCCCCTTTTTGTCATAAAAATTTGCAATGGTACGAAAATTGCGGGATCATAATGAAAATCTCAAAGAGATAATTCATGACTAAAAGAGAACATATCAACTTTGTTTCGATGATTTCACGTAGTCGAAACTTAGTGTATTCATCAAGGAGTTTATAAAGATACAAGATAACTCCTACAATATTCCAAAACCGCACTCCCCACAAAGATTTGGCAATTAAGCACAAGTTTAATTAAGAACTCTCCCTCATAAAATATCATTCCCGAAAGAACAACAAGAGCGACCTTACTTTTACAAGAAAATAAGGATTTCTTTGGACATTAGCAAATTATATGAAACATAAATTTGTATCCAGAAAACTCGAATAAATTAATCACAAGAAGACCTTATTGATTAATTTAGTTGGAAATGCTCAACATAAGAAAGCTTACGGAGCCATACAGTACTTTCACATAGAAGTGGATCAGGGAAAGATCAATACTGCGGAATATTCAAAAGTTCATTCTATCTTTTATCAATATTTGCATAAAGACATAATAGACTTAACTTTTGACATATATGAGATAATCATAGTCCACGGACGCAAACACACATATCCCATAAAATATTTTTTGCAATATATAAAACCAATAAAGATTAATACTGCAAAATCATTTTCCAAATAACTTAGAAATTAAATAAATAAATCTAAAACATCGCAAGATGAAAATTGTTGGCAATAGCTATGTGTAATCATAATATTTGCTATTCTAAACCCTAGTTATCCTTCTTAAACACTAGAATAAATTCTCATAAGAAGTTTCCTAGATAATATAAGAAGTCCAGGCTTCTTTGATAACTTCATACCTTTCCATGACTCCATCATAAAATGTATTATCGATATCCTTGATCCTTTTGACCGTAGAAACTTCATGTTCATGAGTTAGAACATTCACCTTTCGATCAACAATGCGAGCAAGTTGCCTGGCCTTGATGCAAGCTTCTTCTGGTTCCGTATCAGTACCTTTTGATTTTCAAGGATTTTGATCTGACCATCAATGAGATGATTTATTTGCAGTTGTAGGTTTGAAAATTCGACCTTAGAATCATTCTGAAAATGAATTAAATCCTTGACAGATTCAGCAAACCACGAGTTGTACTTTCTCCATAAAATCATATTTTTCAAGACAATTCTTGAACCGAGCTGCATCCTTTGATGTCTTCTTCCATATCAAAATTTACTACTTCCTGAGATCTTGAAGAGTTCTCCACATTTTTTTTTATAATAAGGATGGAGAAAAAAAAACGTATATATATATATAAGTTTGTGAACAAGGGAAGGAGATCCTTGTTATGGAAACCCTAAAAACTCTTAAAGAAGTAGAAGAAGACATGGGCGTCCGTGGACCGGTTATAGAAAGTAAATGTATCAGAAGAAATCCAAAATAAGGATATATACTTTGTTTTCAGTTATCTCATATCTTTTCATAGCTTAATAATTTAGAGGATACGCTTCAAATTAGAGCACATGAAAATCAACAAGATGCATTAGTTACTAGGAGTCAATATATGACTTAACATTCAAAAATAAAGAAAACAACTTTTTTCAAATACAAGATCAGATGATAACATTCAGCGAACTTGAGCATCCCGCAAATATCATCCTTGCATCTCTCAAGTTAGCCACAAGGATAAAATCACCTAGAACTAGGTAGCAAAGTGAGAAGTCCTCCCACTATGAATATTGAGAGATGAATTGTAAATACCATCTGAGTGTTTGTGCCTTGTATTCCTTACCTTTCTTCGGTTATATCTTATTTCAGAAGAATTAGACATAAACCTTTTAGAATATCCAACAAAAGGTTTTTCTGAGGATTAAGTCTAGGACCTCTTGAGATCTGTTTCAGAGTATAAGTATTATGAGAATACCATCTCCTAGACTTAAACCTACCAGACTTATTCTCATAGACATTCCTGTAGAGAATTATAGATAAGTAACCTTGGAAACATCTTTTATGAGAGTTCTGGTTTTTTGCAGGAGTGAAATCCATCGTAGATGTCGTCAGACAATTTACTCTGTCGAGAGTAAAAAGAAGTAGATTTTGAAGATCTGAAATCTGTTTCTTTCTAGCAAAACAACGTAGAGCATTATGATTTATTTTTCCCGCAGAATGAACAGGTTCGTGGACAAGGAATATTGGAAGAAACCCTTTTCATAGCTACTTCGAAAATCCGTAAGTCACGCAAATGTTTCTTTTCTCCGTGCTAGGTAATACCACATGAGTATTAGAGATAGGCATCTAAGAAGACTTACTCACTGAAACAGAGTTTTCCCTTTTCAAGGATTCACACTGTTCCTGGGCTAGAAAAAAAGATGCAACTAGTTTCTCTTTTTTAACACGAAAGTTGTTCAATTCTGATGAATGAGTCTTGATTAAACGTTCTTCTCTGATTAAGTATTCTTTAACAATATCTTCAAGCATACTAATCTTTTCGCGTTGTAGAGTAGTTTTTTGAACAAATTTTTTGATATTGTTAGAAAAAGACTCAACATTACTGTAGAGTTCCCGTTCTCTATCAAGAGACTTCTCAAGTTCATCAACAAGCTGGGAATATTTTTCCTCAAGCGATCTAATTTTAAAAACTTGAATATAAATAATCTCAGCAGATTTTTTTAAAGTTCTGGTGAGCTTCATTTCCGATTCTAACATAGTGTCAACTATTACTTTAGAGGAAATGTTATCAGAATATGATAGCAAAAGTTTTCTACCTCGGGATTCGGAAGAATCAGCTAAGGAGTTATCCTTTGAGGTAAGCCCAAGACATTTGGCATAAACAAAAAATTTGGAGGAAATCTCTATGTGCATAAAAGCGAGATAAACCATATAAATCAGATTGCTACACACACAGAATTATGAGCTATTAACGTGTTTTCCTGCTCTGATACCAACTGAAAAAATGGGGGTATAACAACCACACCCAATATTTCGTTCGACAATCTGTATGGACTAACTTCAATATAAGAGCACCAGCTTATAAAGCGAGCTCAACAAAGAAATATATAAAAGAGTTATATCTCAATTTCTCAATACAATCTTCAATCGAACAGATATAAATATGTGAGCCCGATTGATATGAGAAATTACTTGGACGGTACCAAAGAACAATGCCCAAGTGTCAATCAATTACACTCCAACAAACAAGGTTGGATTTACAATTGATTGATTTACGCACAACCTGTGATATTTCAATATATAAACAAATATAATGCGGAAAAGAAATAACACAGACACCAGAAGTTTTGTTAACGAGGAAACCGCAAATGCAGAAAAACCTCGGGACCTAGTCCAGATTTGAACACCACAGTGTATTAAGCCTCTACAGACACTAGCCTACTACAAGTTAATTTTGGACTGGAATGTAGTTGAGCCCTAACCAAGTATCACACCAACTAAGGTATAGTCGCGTTCCTTACGCCACTTAAACCACGCCGGATTCTGCGCACTTGATTCCCTTAGCTGATCTCACCCACAACTAAGAGTTGCTACGACCCAAAGTCGAAGACTTATAAACAAATATGTCTCCCACATATAAGTCTTTTCTGATAGATAAATATGCCTCTTACAGAAGTACCTATGAAGTTTTTGTTCCTTCTTTTGATAAATCAAGGTGAACAAGAACTAATTGATAATTCGATCTTATATTCCCGAAGAACATCCTAAAAATATCAATCACCACACAATAACTTAACTATATGGTAGTAGAAGAAGTTATTGTGGAATCACAAAGAATGAGACGAAAAGATTTGTGATTACTTTTTATATCTTACCTATCGAGGATAAATATCGAGTTAATCTTAGAGAAGATAGTACTCAATACGATAGAACAAGTAAGATCAGATCACGCAACCACAGAGAAAATAGTTGGGTCTGGCTTTAAGAATCCAAAATTAAGTCTTCAATTCGTTAACCTATAATAGTTTTGGGAAAACCGAGTTTAAAGGAGAATCGACTCCAGTCGCAACTAGGACACAGGAAATTGTCGGGATTAGGTTTTCCAGTTGCTAGAGTTCTCCCTTATATAGTCTTTCAAATCAGGGTTTGCTTTCAATCAAAGCTAAGATAGCTTAGTAACAAAGCATTTAATATTCACCGTTAGATGAAAACATGATTTAATATTAAAGCTAAGTCTTCCTTAAACCAAAGCAATATCTCTCCACCGTTAGATGGTATTAGCTTGTTACACACAAATGAAATATACTTTCATTTGGATATGGGTAACCGTACCTAAACATGTATATTGAGTTGGCTCAATAATAGTTAACCGAAGTTAGTCATATAAACACTTTTGTATTAACCACATTCATCTAACACTTCTAGATCAACTATGATGATCAATCAACCATGAAAGATAATCAAACGAATATAATTATGTTTCAAATAGAGTTGTTCATTTGTTCACTATTTCACAGAAATATATATGAGCCAATTGAATCAAAATCGGATTGATTCATTAGAATCAATTTATGAAAATTAAGCCACAGTTTGCAAAGATTGCATTCCTTAATTCATAAATATATTTTTTCATGAGTATAAAAACATACTTAACCGATTTTAGAACTTTAACCACTAAGTTTGCAAACGGGTACACAAACTATAGCTTCCGGACTTTGGTCTTGTCCAGCAGTTTGCAAACCAGTATGCATACTGCTATACGAAACTTAACTCAGGTAGAATCGTTCGCATACTGGTATGCAAACTTGGTTCCCAGACTTTGACAGTTAAAACCGTTCGCATATTGGTATGCAAACAAGGTTTCCGCACCTAAATCATATCACAACAGTTTGCATACTGGTATGCATACTGTGTTGTATCCAGACAAAGGTTAATTGTTCTAAACTCCCATTTCGATCATTGAAACATCCTTACAAGACGACAATAGCTGTCTCACACAAACTACTAGCTTATAAGTAATTTTCAAGTGATCGAATGATCAATATTAAACTTTCCAAGTCGACATCAAATGATTGTCTCACACAAATCATGTAAGATGTTTCAAGGCGATTTTCATATGATCAACTTTTGACTTATTATTTAGTTTCCAACAAATAAATTGTTTCCAACTAAACTCGTCAAGAATATGATGAACGTAGCTAAAGCAAAAAGCTTCAAACACATATTTCGAGAAATAGATAATCGAGTTAAACTCAACTCGAAATATCAAATGTGTATAATATAAAAGTTTATATAGCTATACGACTTAGTCTCATTAGGAGATAGAATAAAATAGACTTCTGAGTGATAGAAAAGTTTTAATCTCCACATACTTTTTGTTGATGAAGTTCCTCCAAGCTCTCCTTATTAGATTTTCGTCTTCAATCGATGAACGCCGTGAAGTCTAAAGCTTAACTACACATTATATCCTAATCCAAGAATATCTATTAGTAGACTAGAAATCAAGACTTATAGCTTTGATCAACTAAACTTGACAAACAAGCTAGACATAGCAACGCTTGCGAGTTCAACCGAGCAATGCTCTAACAGATTTTTGTTTCAGACTCAAACAAGTTGAGTACATAAGTAGAAGTTTATATTTTCTTTCTTTAGGTATTTATTTTATCTTTGATGGTAATGAGCATATTTTATATTTGAACCAACCTCGTACTTAGTTAAATCAGACTTTTTTTTTCTTTTGTAAGTTTTATTCGATATAATTTCCAGTTTGAATGACTCTTATGGTATTTAATTTAGTTTGTCATATGAGAATTTTCTTGTTACATTTTTAGTTATGATATTCGAGAACAGTTTGTGCTCCCATTAAACTTTTGTTCTGGATTCGCTATTGGGACCAAAATATATCAATCATAATATTTAACATTAGCATAACTTTAAATAAAAAAAATTTCAGCAAAAAATTAGTCTGTCTAGGGTTTCACTCGGATTTAAACAACCTTGCTTAAATAATAACTTCACATTATTTATTGGCATTTTAATTTATCACGAACATTTGACATCTTCAATTAAGGAGGTAAAACTCTCCCTTAAAATTGATACCTTTTATTAAGACGACAAAACCTATTCCTTGAAATTATTCACTTAATGTTCCCACTCACGTTTAAATAGTAATTATATTTTTTATTTTTTGTTCGTTTTCTATTCTAATTTTTGTTCATTACTTAAAAGGTAGAATTAACTCAAAAAGCACTTCCAATTAACTCAAGACTTGGGGCGCATAATTCAGACATAAACACAGAGTGTCCTATGTGTAATACCCAAGAGCAAGAATCATAACAACATCTTTTTCGCTCTTGCCCCTTTGCAAGAGCAATTTGGTTTGGTCTTTCTCTAGAAGCGGTGAACGCTAGAATTACTTCGGATTCCACAGAAAATTGGATAAAAGAGTAGATCACTGACTAAGATTTCAATCAACTATCGGGTAAAATAGATACTATATCCAGGTTCACTTGGAAGCACAAATGTTCGATAGTTTTTGAGAAAATAAACCCGAACCCGATTCACCTTATAAAGCAAATCAAAAAAATTCTAAACCAGAATGCTCAGACAAGGGTCCAAAACTTAATGAAGATAGAAAGAAGAAATAACCCCAAAGAGAAATGGTCTGACGTATTTTCGGATATGATAATATTTATTGATGTGGCTTTCAAAAAAGAAGATTTGACCATGGTATATGCTTTTTTACTTTACTCTGTGGACAACAAGACATTTATGTATACTGAAGCTGGTCGGAGTGGGCCTCCTCAGCCTTTCATGCAGAATCAAAAACTTTACGAAAGGCATCTTCATGGTTAAGTAAAAATATATTATCCACTGTTTCAATAGTAACGGACTGCAAAACTTTGGCGGAGACGATCAACAAGTCTTGCAAAGACTCTCTGTGGACTGCGGATAACACCATACAAGAAGTGATCTCAATTCTGAAGAAACTTCCGCAAGCCCAGGTAAAATATATAAACAGGAAATATAACTCTGCAGCGGACCACATAGCAAAAGAAGCCAGAATAAAGCATCTTCGGCACACGTTCTCTCACGTTCAGCACAGGATTCTAAAATCTTGTATTATTTCCAATGTTTTTGATAGAAATGAGATTTTAAACAAGTTGTTATTTATTGAGTAATATAATTCTTGTTTTCATTAAAAAAAAAAAAAATTGAGTCGCGAAAAATGCACATCCCAGAAGTAGTGCAGGTGTATGAACATATATAGATTCCTCACCTGAACTATTTACTCCAAGATCCCGTCCACACTAAAACGCTTCCTGCTTCCTAATATCTTCATCTTCTTCTCGCTTATGGTAAAAACATACAACATAGCTTAGACACTGTCACTGATTATGTTATTTTTGTGTCTTAATTTTCATTTTCTTTTATTATATTGATTTCCATTTATGTTTCCAAAAGCAAAAAATAGAATCAAAAGTCCATCTAGGGCTTTAGTCAACCGCATAAACATAGAAATGAATTGGACGATTTTCACACAAAATGCAAAACCGTGGGTTTTCTTCTGCAGTGAAGAAACATCAAAAAGACAACGGTTTGCCTAATCAGACACTGTGTTAAAAACTGCTTCTGTGGTGGTCCCATCTTGGTAAACAAGGACCCTAGCATAAGCAAATCACAGCCGTTAATATAGTTGTTACAAGAATCTTCTGAGAATGGAATCTAATCTAACGGCTATAGAGTTAAAGTAGTTTAGAACTCAAACCGTTTCCTTAAACAAACAAATCCTAGAATATCTCCGCAATGAATAAACTTACAAGTAGAAGTTTTAATGTTATGTAAAATAAATAAATCAATCCTGTAATTTGAAATCACACGAAGAGAAATCCTAATCACTATAAATATACTACTACATTCTAATCTTTGTAAAATCAAACTTTCTTTGGGTATTCAGAAAACGCTCTTCGTTTTCCTTTTTTTTTTTTTAATTCTTAAAACAAATCGATTTTATTTTATTTTTATTCTTTAATTAGGATACAAATTATTTTGTTTATTAGAATTGAATTTGATGGATAATAAGATCAAAGTGGAAGAAGATGTTGATAAACCAGATTGGAGATTAACGTTTTCGAGTGAATCTAGACAAAAAATTGTTGCAAAGGTGTAAGTTGATTAATCTTAATTTTTCTTGTTGATCTTTTTTGTTTTATAAAAGTAATGTGATGATCAATTTAGGCATATTTACATAGATATAAGCATGATAAAAAAAAATATCTCTATACATTGTTGAACACGGCACGACGATTTGTATAAATATAAACAATAAACTGGAATTCTTTACTTTGATAGTTAAACCCTAATTTCATAATAATATATATACAGGCATACTTCTATATTTTTTTTAAAGTTTTGCGTTTTATATCTGATTGGGGGATTAACTTGAAGTTTGTGCTTTTATATTTGAGACTGTATTTGCCTGCTACATTACTATTATTATGACTGATCAAAGCATGTCATTGAATTATAATTGTTTATTACTTTGGCAGAGAGGCATCTTTATGGAAGTGTATTTCCAATCCATCTCCGGATAAATTTCAAGAGATCAAGGATGCCGCTGCAAAATTTGAGGACAAGATGTTCAGTATTGCAACCAGCACGGTATATTTACAATTCACTAGTTGTTTCTAACAAAAGATATCTTTTTTCGTGCACCATGAACATAAGATGGAATCAAATGCTTATCTGGGTTGTACCATGAACATATGTATCTATTATGTTTTGTTAGAGCACATTATTTTGTAGCCTCGATGTTAAGACATGCAAGAAATCTTTTGGAAGACGTTTAAGCTCATGGGTTAAGTGTGTCTGGATTCTTATGTTAGTTAGTTCATTTCATCCATATAGGTGAATATATACATGTACTTAACAAATAGAGCTTCAGGAAAATCTGCCTAGAATAACAGATGCATATATGGGCAATGAGAAATACAGAATAAGTTTTCTTGTCTCGGCTTGTTAGTTGAGCCAAGGAGCACTGTGCAGTCCATAGTGGTCGTACATCTCCAAGTTTGTTTCCAATCGGTTTTTAGTTACTACCCTATAAAATGGTTGCAGAAATTTTGCTGATTATACACCCAAAATATCCTCTATGTATCTCCTTTCTAAGAGTAGCAAGTTAATACTTCTTTAAGCATTATAATTTTACATGCATGGATTTATTGTTGTTGTCAAGGATCTTATTTATCCTTCACTTTACATCCAAATGTTTTTGGCGTTACAGGAAGATTATGTCCGTAGAATAACGACAAAGATGCTCAAAGTGAACAAGACCACCCCGACTGGAGAAGCTAGTTCTTTACCATCAAACTCATCTTGCAGTAGCCAAATTACTGATTCGGGTAAGAAGAGAAGTTATTATGCATATAATTTGTGCCTCTGGCTCTGGAAATGTGCATTGTGCTTGATGTTTCCTTCCCATTTCTTACAGCTTCTCACAGCGTGCAATCTCAAGTAAGAAACCAGTCAAAGTCGTCACCAGTTCCCATGGCTAATCAATCTCAACCCACACAACAGAGGCTGTTATTAAATAATATGGAAAATTCCATGTCTTCTCCAGGAATCCAGAATTCTGGGAATTTGGTGTCTCTTCCTTTAGGAACATGTCTAACTGATAACCCAGTGGCTAATAGTCTAGGGCAAAGCTGTGAGATGCAGATCACTCCAGGAATGTCACAAACACAAAATACATTTTCAAGTTCACAGAGACGGGTTCATGAAAGGCAACATTTGCAACAGGTTGTTGCCCAACAGCATCTGCAGTCCCAAAATCAAAATCACTTTGTACTTCAGCAGCAGTTTCAACATCCGGGTATGATGAAACATAGAGGAAATATTCAAACTCATTCAATGCACCCACACGATCCACAACAGCAGCAGCATAATCTAATGCAGCCAATTCAGACGTCATCAAGTCAACAGCAAACACAATCTCCAATGGTACAATCGGCTACACAAACTGGGGTCGTACAAAACCAACAATCTTCTGCTCTTCAGCAACATTCACAGTCAGTTCAATGGCAACAGCAATCACAACGTTCTTTACACGAACAACAAGCTTCAATGGCTCAACCAATCATGGTCTCATCTCAGCAGAAACAACAGCTAATTGGGAAACAAACTGATGAAAGGAACTTTCAACATAATCAGCCTTTTGGGCAGCCAAACAGTATAATGGAACTGCAGAAACAACAACGACAGAAGTGGCTTGGACAGCAAACTAATTCTTCAAGTATGCAACATCAACAGCAGGTAGGCCATCATGCAGTGCTTTAGTTTTGGTTGTGCAACTCGATTTTAAAAGTCAGAACACCTTGAAAAGGAAAAACTGGAATACCGAATGAGTGGCAAAATTTTCATGCACATTGATAATGGAATTCCCACAGAAGAATAGCACTTTTGTGTGATTCAATCTCAAAATTAACATTATGGACTAAACCACTCTACTGGGTGGTTTTCTCATGCCTTTGGGCATCTGAGCTTGACTGTTTTAGTGTTCTGTCTAATCTACATTTTTTCTTATTTCTTAAATATAATCATGATGCTTACCTAAAAAATTTCAACAGGTAATGTCTCAGCAAAACGACATCTCAAGGTTTCATCAGCAGACGTTGGGGCTGCAGGGAAATGTATCTGGACTAAAGCAGCAGCAGCAATTTGGAAACCAATCCGGTGTCTCAAATATGCAGACCCATCAGCAGTCGATGCACAGCTTGCATCAGGCTAAATCTGCAACACATCAGCAATCACAACAAACATCTTCGATGTTGTTATCGTCGCCAGGGAAGCAAGCACAATCTTCGAGACAGCAACTAATGGTTCAGAGTCAACAACAAAAACAAATGCAACAACAACTGGCATTGGAAAACAAGTCAAACTCATTTCAAAGAGGAGCGCTTCAACATCAGAATTCTACTGAATGGCAAAGGCAATTACTTCAATTACAACAAGGTCGTCCTGAGCCCTCATCAAGTATGTTATCTAAACCTAAGAATTAAGAAAGTTTTTTTTGTTTGTTTGTTTGTTCTGAAGTTAAAACTTAGATAATGTGAGAATGGGGCCCATTTCTCTGATATCTGACATAGCGTGGGCCCTTAATTATGGGATGGTTATGTATGAGTAGTTTCTATTGTTAAGAGTGTGTAATGGTTTCTTGTTTGTATAAACTCTCTTTAACAACTTAACATAAGTGGCAGTAGGGACTGCCATTTCAAGGGAAGGAAAAAATTTACTTCCTCCATTTTCTCGCTTTGACTTCTCTTACCATTTTCTTGTTGTTTCTCTTACAACTTACTTTTTTTTTTCCTTTTCATGTTGTGTTTCTCTTGGATAGCATCAACAGATACAATGGGTTTAAGAGGATATTCAAGCGTCAGTGGTGATGTGCAAGATGAAGTCCTTAACAAGGTATTCTACTTGATCACATTTTAATTCTTAAATCATATATTTTATTTTCTGATAGGTGATTTGTGATTCTAAAATATCTTGGCATAAGCAACTGTAAAGAGATCTTCAAGACCATGGAAATTTCGGCATCCAAATATTGAATTTACATAAACAAAATTTTCCTTTGCAGGTTAAATTCATGATGGAAACATACCTTCCTCAGTTGAATGAAATAATTCACCGGATCAATATTAAACTTCAGCAGGTACTTAATTTCTTTCTTAAATTTACTCCTCTGTCCTTTACTTGAATCTTCTTCTTCTTCTTTTCATTTTCGCGGTTCTCTTATTTTTACAGGCGAAGCCTGAAGAGATTGATATTCTCAAAAGGTACAAAGAGTATGGGGAGAAATGTCAACATTTCTTGCGGATGCCACTAGTTGGTTCTCGTCAATTGTCTCTGGAAAAGCTGATTCCTTACGAGAAACAGATTCTTACTTTTATCAGTATGCCAAACATTAGAAAAGTTCTTCAATTACCCGGTCAACAGTTGTCGCAATCACAAATGACTCAATTGAAGCATCAACACAACAACCAAATGATCAACAAATCACAGATGCAACCAAGAACCTTGAGAAATCCACAGGCAGCAACAATGCATCAAAATGCTGTGGCAACCATGCACCAGCATGGCTCAATGTCTTTGTCAAACCAAGTGGGAATTTCATCAAATCATCCTTCAAACATGATAAATTCACTTCAGCATAATCCTGCTCTCGAGTTAGGTCAAGGAAACTGTCTTACCTCATCGCAGCAAGGTGGTGCTTCTGTTGGAGGACCTATGCAGAAAACTATAATTAATGTATCTCAACAGGCGGCAAATACCTTGTCCCAGAATAATACGAGTTTATTACCGTCAAACATGATCCAGCATCAGCAATCGAGACAACAGCAGGATCATAACATGACAAGTCAAGAACACCAGCGTCAGTTAATGCACCAATCAGAGCAACACATGCTTAAGAACCAACAATTACAACGGCAACAAAAGTTACAGCCTACACATTCATTGCCACTGCCACAACATCATACACAGATGAGTGAAATAGGCGAAACAAAGGTCAGATCGAACATATTAGGAACAACAATTCAGCAGCATCTTACACCAAGTCAAGATGCAGCAATGTACAATCATCGACAGATTAAAGCGGGGTCCAGTCATGTTTCTTCGCCTCAATTACTTCAAGCTGGGTCCCCTCAAATATCTCAGAATTCTTCGTCATTGATAGACCATCAGAATGTGCTATCATCATTGCCAAAATTAGGAACACCTTTGCAATCGGTAAATTCACCTTCAGTTTGCCTTTCTCCTTCTACACCTGTGTCTTCATCTCCCTTACCGGGGAAACCGGAAAAGCAGACCGCTGCTCTATCTTCACTTTCAAATGCTGGCAACATTGGACAGGCACCAGCACAGGTTTCATCATTACAGCAAATAGCACAGTCTATTGCTATTGGCACCCCAGGGATATCAGCGTCTCCCTTGCTTGAGGATTATATTAATGCAGAAGGCAATCAGGACGCTGGTACTGCACCTATAATCATACCTGAGAAGCCAGTATTAACACCTACAGAACGACTATTAAAAGCGGTTAGTTAGTCATAATCCTAGAGTCTTGATTAGTTATATGTTTTTTTTTTTTTGTATAATCATGGGACTGGTAATTTTTCAGGTGAAGTCAATTTCATCTAAAGCATTGAGTGCCTCGGTGGACGACATTGGTTTGGCAGTCAGTATGGTCGATGGATTTGCAGGATCACGACCTGGGGAAGGAGCTAGATACTCTGTTCCTGAAGACTTAGTGGCTATGGCAGGGATGCATGTTAAAGCTATGAACTTTGATCTAATAGATGACAGTTCGTTAAAAAAGAAACTGAAACGGTGCTATTCAACTGAAAGCTCTAAAAATGCTATGCCATCGGATTATACTGAAAATGATAGCTCCAAGAAGGTAAATGGTTCCGAGACATCTGAACAACTAAGATCAACTGCAACATCTGGAATCAAGAGATCAAGACTTGAGGTATGTTACTCTGAAATTCTGTTGTCTGCCTCACTAGCGAGAAAATTGTTACATAGTCAATGGGTACTCTCGGTTGCAGATGGGTCGTGCCCTTCAGGAAGAAATCGGTGAGATAAACTATAGGCTAATCAATACAGTATTGGACATCAGCAGTGAAGATATGAATCTGACGTCAGCCGTAGGTGATGATGTTGAAGGAAGGATTGTCAATTGTACATTCCACCCAATAGGCAGTTCAGCTGAAATGGTGAGCAATATCACGCTTTCTTACTTCAAATCATATAATAAACTCGAAAAACGTATAACATGGACGATTTTCTTTTACTGTTTTTGCAGTTTCCTGTTCTACCTATACGGTTCCTAGTCTCTGCAAATTATCCCTACTGCTCCCCTACGTTAATAGATAAGTTGTCTGGCAATCAGAGGTAAGATTCTTCCATATTCTCAGCATGAGGTTTTATTGCATAATAAGATTCTTCCATATTCTCAGCATGACATTTTATTGCATAACAAAGATAACATATCCTTAGTGTTCACTCTTGTAATCTTACCCACTCTCTTGTAATCTTACCCACTCTCATCATTTGATTTCGACACTCATCCATATATTTGTACGAAAATAAATCAAGATTCAATATGTTGGTGATCTAAATTTAACTGCAATATACAAACTTTACTGCCTAGAGAGAATTCCGTTGGAATTAACATAAGGGTTCCTACATTTGTTTTGACAGTAACGAGTACGAAAATCTACTGACAAAAGCAACAACAAAGTTCAATACATCCCTCCGCTGCATGTCCGAACCAATTTCACTCAAAGAGATGGCTAAGAGTTGGGATTCTTGTGCCAATGCAGTTTTTCTTGAGTATGCCCGGCAGAATGGAGGAGGAAGCTTTAGCTCTAGATACGGTACTTGGGAAAAATGTGTTGATGCTGTTTGATTCACTGGAATGTTGGAAGTGATTGGGAATAATAGATACAGATCGTTAGCAATGTCGCTGCATTTGCTGTTGTTTACCCCGACATATCAGTTCTTTAGTACAATCATTTGTATAATCAATAATCCTGTGAAAGAATGTAAAATGAGTTATACAGATTTATACAAGGAGAAGACAACAAGTGTAATTCTTATCTGTAAATTCCTTGTCATTGTGGCAATTTATTCAGCTGCGCCAATTTTGATATATTGCCCAATTTGAAAAATAAAGAATAATGTATTATTTTGATCTTGTTCTCTTAATTAAGAAGAATTGTGCTCAGATCAGTATACAAATAATTCTTCTTTGTAAAAGCGTTTAATCTGTTTGTTTCAAATCCTGAAATGTTTTGAGGATAGAAATGCAATCTTTAATGAATGGGTACTATAGGGGAGGTTGGGTATGAACGCCTTTCATAGCATAAAATGGTGTATGACCAGGACAGGAGCCATTAGTTTTTATTTATTACTCCCTCCGTTCTTTTTTAATAGGTCAGTTTCTATAAATAAAATTTTTGGGAAAGTCAAATGTTGTTTTAATTTTTTGGGACCACTTTTCTCTTAACTTCTTTTGATGAGACCACTTCACTTTACTTCTTTTGCTAATAAGTATCATAAGAACTATTCACTTCACTTCTTTTATTAACAAGTGTCATGAAAACCACTTTCAATGATTAGTTCTCTTAATTTTTTTAAATTTCGGTAAAAACAAAACTGACTTGTTAAAAAATAACGGAGTGAGTATAATTTTTTCTACAATTATAAATACTGACGATAAATACTGACTGATGAATATACGTGTATAGAAACCAAACAGAAAACCTGAGACCCAAATCCCTCGTCCCTCCCGCCTATATGAAGCGATATCCAAAAAGAAAATAGGTTTCTTTCCTTTAAAATTATACTAGTTTTCAACAGACAACCAGGAAACTCAGTTGTAATATACATATCTCCATTTTAGGTGTGCATCGCATCCATCATTGCTCAATGTAAGTGATACGATCGATCCAATTCTTCATTTATATTTTCTCAGGTTGTTACCGTCTTTGATTACATTGATCGATTAAATGTTGATTCCATTTTGCTTAATCCGTAATGTCTGATCTATTTTTGTTGGAATTTCTATCGAGTCATTTTCCATTCGGGAATCGCAAATCTAGCTAGATCTCTTTTTCTGATTGTTATCTCCTAAACCTAATCAATCTGTAGTGTTATACATACCTAGTACCCTAAATCAGATCCCATCAGGTTTGTTCATTTTAACCTATGTATCATAGTACCTCAAGTGTCCTAAGCCTATAAACTATGTATTGCATTTCTTGTTTTGTTTGTATATTTTTCTAGAGTTTTCTTAGCAAATCACAGAAGGATGTGATATAATTTGTTTAAGAACCTTCTTTTCAGAAAGAAAAAAGAAATCATGGAAATTTACCATGTGAAGACCCACAGGCAAAAGATTTATAGAAAGAAAAAGAAGAAGAAGGGAAGAAGAGAGGATAGAATCAGTAGATTACCTGATGCTCTACTTCAACATATCCTGTCATTTCTTCCAACAAAATGTACTGTGTGCACCAGTGTTTTATCTAAAAGATGGAGGAATATCTGGACCGGTGTTCCTGTTCTCAGTTTTCTTGATTGGCCATGTTTTGCTCCGAAAGAGAAGCGTCTCTTGGAGGTTGAAAGATTGCTGAGTTTTATGGATAAAAGGTTACCTACTATTCATCATGATAATATGCCAAATATACAGAAGTTCTATCTTCACCTTTCTGAATTCATTTCCTATGAATCTCCCGTTAATGCATGGATCACTACTTTAGTAAGTTGCAAACTTGAGGAGCTCACACTTGTTGCTTTTATAGGCGAAGTCTCTCTTTTTCCCCCTAGTTTTCTTATATCCAAATCATTGACTACACTGGACTTAAAAATGTACATTGAATTCAAACCTCCTGGATTAGTTTATCTTCCACAGCTCAAGATCCTTCGCTTAACGTATATCAAATTTACCAATATGGATTTGACTTTGAAATTCTTTTCTGGCTGCCCTGTCTTGGAGCAGTTGAGTTTAGACAAATGCAGTTGGGGTGATATGGTTGTATCTATATTATTTCCTGTCTTGAAGTGCTTATCCATTACTAATTACAGTGGTACACCTCATTTAGAAGGTTCTAGGGTTAAGATTCATGCTCCAAATCTAGTTTCCCTCAATTATGTTGAAACTGTAAATAAGACTTCTGATTTGACTAGCTGTTCATCACTAGCTGACTCAAATATTCACTTTCCATATTTGTACCAATATTTTCCTGAAAGAAGGGGACAAGTTTGTTCTAGAACAGCTAAGCTTCTTGCTGGGCTTTCTAATGTCAAGCTTCTTAAATTGTCAGGCGAAACATTTGAGGTATACTATCTTATTATCCTACTATAATGAATGTAAAATACTTTTTGCCCTAACTTCTTAACACTCAAGTGCTTCCTCTTATTCTGCATGATCACAGGCTCTTTCCTTCGCGGATGAACGTTTAGCCAATTGATGCTCATTTAACAATTTGATCCATCTGGAAGTGTCTTCAGCTATGCGTTGTTCGACTTTAAGAGCATTATTTGACCTTCTGCTGACCTCGCGTAATCTAAAGTCACTCGTCTTTGCTGAGGTAAGTCTTTATACTCTTAAAACCGTCAACTTGCCTACCTAATCATGTTTTTATTCAGTTGAAAAGAGTAAGCACGTAAAACAAATTAAAATTACAAAGTCATGTCTCTGTAAAAGGAAGTCACAATTTGGAACTGGAATCTTTCAACTTGTAACAATAGAGCCACAACTTAAAGAATTTTATTACGTATTTTCAAATCATTACCAAAAGATGTTTTTCATTGTTTGTATCACTAAATTCAGCTTATGTTTTGCAGGACTTTAACGGAACCTCACCCTTTCATATGGATGTCGATGATGACAGTGATAGTCTGATACAAAGTTTAATGGGTCAGTGTCTGTTGCTTCACCTCGAATCAGTTGAGTTCAAGAAATTTAATGGGCACCCGAGGGAGCTGGACGTTGTAAAATTATTCTTAAGGAATGCAGTAGTTCTGAAGAGGTTGATTGTCGAAGATTCTTCATGTTCGCGGAATAAGAAGAATGTTATCCAGCAGCTGCAAAACATTCCCAGAGGTTCCAAAAACTGTGTAGTTAGGTTCTCAACTTCAAGCTGTGTTTCGTACCTTTATAAATGATTCTTGTGTCCCACCTTTTCTTTTTTTTTTTGTTATCAGAAAAATTGTGTCCGGTTTAGATACTTCTTTTTGGATGCTCTTTAATTTTATAACAGTTCAGTAATATTTTCTTAGGTCTGTGTGTTTTTTGTGAACATCAGTTAGGAGCTTGTGATTATTCTCATAGGATTCTAGAAAGAGCAGGATTTTATGACCTATTCTCAGGATACAAGTTCACCTGGAATAATCACAGGAAAGGAGCCCAAATATTCAGAAAAGATTAGACAGAGTAGTCCAAAATGCTGAATGGAATCTGCAATTCTCAAATGCTAATCTATCCTATCTAGTGGAATCTGCAAAAAGAAGCTTCTTGTGTGCAAGTAATTAAAGAATCTTGGAATCATTTCTTATGCTTAAGATCGGACAAATTTCTTAGTAGTAAACCTTAAAACACTATAATTAATCTTTTGAGCTGGAAAAAGAATGTGTTTGACCTTCTGAAAAGGAGAGGGTACCAATTCGGCAATTAAGTAAGTCAAAAAAAGACCCTTGAAGAAGATTGTATATAAAGTTTTTCTCTTTCTCTTCCACAATTAATAATTAATATGTATAGACCAAAAGTTCGTGTACCTGATCGTATAGAAGAGTTCTTGGACGATCTTAAAAATCAATATTCAAGATCAATCTAGTCGTATCCGAATTAAGTGGATCAGAATCCTAACAAGTATGAAACTTGCATTCTATCTCTCAAGATATGAACTCAACAAAAACGAGTCTTGTTTTGATCTTAAGTGATGAAGACTTGAACTGTCTAGATTGATTCACGTACTACTTGTGCTAATCGTGTTATAAAGATAAATAATATAATGTGGAAATGAAAATATATAAGACACCAGAAATTTTGTTAACGAGGAAAAATGCACCCGTAGAAAAATCCGGGGACCTCATCCAATTTTGAACACCACACTGTATTAAACCGTTACAGACATTAGACTACTATCAGAATTCAGACTGGAATGTAGTTGAGAATGAATTAACTCCAAGCAATTCAGCTGCATTCATGTTCCCTATGTCCCTTGAACCTCGTAAGATCCTACGCGCTTACTTCCCTTAGTTGACGTCCTTTACAACCTAAGAGTTCCTTAAACTTTAACGAAGAATATTGATACCAATCTGCCTCTAACAGACAAGCCTATTTGATTTTCCTTTTGATATGTTTCAATCTTGGTTTGGATATCTATTTTCCAAAGTCCAGCAAACCTCACGAATCCGGAACACTACACTCAGTTGGCTGAGAATCCTGGATTCCGATTGTAAATCCAAAATTTCCAGAGATTTAATACCCCAAAAAATTCTAACTTATATTGATGGTGTTCATCATCTGATTTAAGAGCATCTACAATGTGTATGCTAATATTTATAATGAACCAAAAAATTATTTGGTATATTTACCATATTGACACCACCAATACATGAAACAGGGGTACCAAGTACACCACCAACTTTTTCGTTTGTAACCCTAAACTTAATACGATTGCAAGTAGACCAACTGAATGATTCTTGACAATATGTATGTAGAGTTTATATCTCTAACATCTTCCCAATCAGTACGTATATAGACAAGAGTCCGTGAACCTGATTGTTCAAAAGAGTACTTAGACGATCTCAAAAATCAATATCCAAGATCAATCTAGTCGTATCCAGAAAACCCAATCGGAATTCTGCCAAGTAATTAAACTTGTTATCTATCTTTCAAGATACGAATTCTACAAAAAACAAGTCTCGTAATCGATCACAATTATATGGACGTATCTACTAAGATTGAATGTACAACTTGCGTAAATCCAATTATAAAAATAAACAATATAATGCGGAAAAGGAAAAACACAAGACAACTGCAAGTAGACCAACTGAATGATTCTTGACAATATGTATGTAGAGTTTATATCTCTAACATCTTCCCAATCAGTATGTATATAGACAAGAGTCCGTGAACCTGATTGTTCAGAAGAGTACTTAGACCAACTGCAAGTAGACCAACCGAATGATTCTTGACAATATGTATGTAGAGTTTATATCTCTAACATCTTCTCAATCAGTACGCATATAGACAAGAGTTCATGAACCTGATTGTTCAGAAGAGTACTTAGACGATCTCGAAAATCAATATCCAAGATCAATCTAGTCGTATCCAAAAAACCCAATCGGAATTCTGCCAAGTAATTAAACTTGTTATTTATCTTTCACGATACGAATTCTACAAGAAACAAGTCTCGTAATCGATCACAATTATATGGACGTATCTACTAAGATTGAATGTACAACTTGCGTAAATCCAATTATTAAGATAAACAATATAATGCGGAAAAGGAAAAACACAAGACACCAGAAGTTTTGTTAACGAGGAAACCACAATAACAGAAAAAGTCCTAGAACACCAAACCGTATTAAGCCGCTACAAACACCAACCTACTATTAGATTACTGACTGGAATATAGTTGAGAATGAATCCACCCTCCAAGCGATTAAGTATCACACTCCTTACGTCTCTTGAACCTAGTAAGGTTCTACACAATTTATTTCCTTAGTCGACGTCCTTTACATCCTAAGAGTTGATTCAACCGAAGTGAAGACTTTTGATAACAATCTGCATATAATAGATATGCCTATTTTATTTATGTTTGGATCAAGGTGAGGAAATCTGTTTGCAACAGAGAATACTAGCAAACCTCACAAATCTGTAACTTACGACTCCCTAAGAGAAGACTAGATTCTTAACCACCTCTCAAGAACAATCTTCAAAAGATCAGTTAAGATCAGTTTTCAGATATCTATCTTGAGGAATCACAAATTCTGAGATGAAGAAAATTTTACGATTACTATCTATCTTGCCTGAAATATATTACAAAAACCCCGATAACAGAAAATCAAGATCAGGATTTACGAATTATTAAGGTAAAGATAGTCGGGCCTGGCTTCACGAATTCCCAAAGCGGAGTCTTCTAGCTCAAAGGAAACATAGGTCTATAGAGGACGACACTAGAATCAACTAGGACAAAAAGTGTCAGGGATTGATTTTCCCAGTTGAAAGAGCATCTTTATTTATAGTTTTCAAGGACCAGGGGTTGCTTAGAATTCAAGCTAAGATAACTTGAGAATCAAGCAAATACTTTTAGGTCTTGAAAAGACAATATAAGAGTTTTTACTAGGAAAAAATTCTGGAACCGTGTATAATGACGCATAATGACTGTTCGGTTTGGCAAGTATGCCAAAGAACTAAAAGCAATTTAAACACCTATAAGAATTTAATCATGGTGCACAATTAAGAATTTAATCTTGATGCACACATATAAGTGTTTGAGTGATCAATGAAGTCTTAGTGTTTGAAAGAGTTCTAGCAGTGCTAAACATATTTAAAAAAATAAGTCTTTGAGCATCTTCTAAAATCTATTGGGACGGTTGGTACAATGGCTCGTGAAACATTAGAGTTGTTCACGAGTCAGGGTGCAACGGTTCGTGAACCGGGTTCGCCAACCATTTAAGACTACCGAACTCAGTTGACCACGGTTCGTGAACCGATTTCGCAACTGCTAGCCTATAATACCATCTTTCAGAATTCAGTTCACAGCGGTTCGTGAACTGTCCCCAACTGAACTAAGGGTTTGTGAACTAGTTCGCCAAACTTCCTGTTAGATCATTGCTTGGTCAAACTCGCATGCGTTGCTATCTCAAGCATGTTTGTCAATGTTTGTGATCAAAACTATAATTCTTAATTTCTAGCCTATTTGTAGATGTCTCGGACTAAGACATAAATAGTGTAGTTGAGCTTAAATCTCTCGACGTTCATCTCTTGAAGACGAAGAACTACTAACGGGATCTTGTGGAACTTCTTCGACAAAAGGTATGTGGATACTGGAACTTATCTATCACTTGGAAAGTTTATTTCTACTATCTCCTTTATTGAGACATAAGTCGTGTTACGATATAGTTTTCTCTATACACATTTGAGGTTTCGAGCTGAGTATATCTCGCTTACATATTTCTCGAAATATGTGTTGGTAAGCCTTCTCTTCGACCAAGTTCATCTTATATCATGAGAAAATTACCGAGTAACATCTTACATGGTTTGTGTGATTGTAGATGGGGAAAATGATTTGCTGGTTTTTAAGGAATTGAGGAGACGAACGTACGGAGGAGACTACTCGAACCGAGCGAAATGTTAAACCTTACACAGATGCACCGCTGCAAAGGGGGTGCTTTAGATTCGATAGATCAATTTGTAGTACTCCGGCCTAAATCAAGACAATGACTGTTCCAGAGTAAATTCGGTCACAAGAGAGGATGGGTTGATCTGTAGGAGGGAAGATGAGAAATGTGTGGAATCAATGGTAATCAAAGATTGTGGGTGTGTGAATTCTGAATACGATAAGCTCTGAGTGATTGAAATTGCTCAATTGAGAGTAGTTGCTCAATTGATGAGTTGATGATCTCGTGTTGTCAGTTTGACGTGAGATTGATGATACTGATGATGCCGATGATTCAATCATGATTCAGAGACTTATTTATATTGCTGGAATTGTAGACACCATGATTCCATGAAGTGTGACAGTTGATGGAATCAAGGAGTGGGGAAGTGGAGATCGTGTTTGAAACCAGTTGCTCAACGTGTGGAGACTTGGTAGATTTTCCACCCATTACCTCGTGAATTCCTTCAACTGATTGCACGACTTGCTCACATTCCATCGTGTGTTTGAACACACGTGTCGTAGACCGTCAGACCAAAACCCTAAGTGATATCCCCCAAGTGACACGATTGACGTCTCGTGGTTTGTTAGTCAATTGATGACTTCGTAGTTTGATGGGACGACGATTCCATGTAGTTGCTGAGTTGAACATGATGTTCTGAAACTCATGAGTTGAACATGTCATGAGACAGATTATAGTTCTTACGATGAAGTGAGCAAGTATTGCTCATTCGATGGATCGTTGAGTATTGATTTTTGAACCAATATCCCTTGGTTTGAGCAAATATTTATCATCTGAGCAAGTGTTGCTCATGTGATGAATTGTTGAATATTTGATCTTCTGAGCATGTGTTGCTCATCTGATGGATTATTGGCAGCGTACCAAAAATATTAATTAGAATACTGGTCGTTGAACCGAGTATAATTAATAAAATTAATGACCATGAGGTCGTCGTAAAATTATTAAGGTTGGAATCTGGAATGATGATCCTTGGATTCAGAAACCCTAATTTGATCAATTGATGATCAATTCATGGTTCGTCAAAATCTCAACCATAGGACGAAGGAGGGAGCGACTACTGGTGGCTCTCTAAAAGAGTCGCAGAAATGATACCTGCAAGTGCACAGGGTCTGTTGTAGTGAGTGTGCAAGGCAGGGTCGAACCACAGATACTTGGGTGTGAATTGAAGTAATGAAGCAAGTGACAGTTAACAAGAAAAATCAGTGGCATTGAACAAGAACAGTGAAACAAAGACAAACAAACCAAGGCTGTTATCCAAGGGAAGTGATAAAGAAACAAAGGCAGGTCTTCCAACTATGTTCTTGTCCCTTGTTAGTTATCAGTCAGCTTCTAGGCTTTCTGAATAACTAGATGACAGTTGCGGTTCAAAGCCGGCTGTTCATCTAATGGTTGGTCTAGAAAGGAGGCTAAAGGCACTAAGATGAATTCTAAACCTTGTGGTAGTTGGGGCTCTCACACTGCAACTACCCGCAGAGAAGCTTGCTTAGTGTTTTAACAACCTATAAGGGTATTCAACCCTAGACAATTCAAGCACAACAAGATCAGAGCATGGATAGGATAAAAACAATTGAAGTTTACAACATCATTTAAAACAAAAACTAACCCTTGAGGCACTGGCTATTCCAGTCCTCTTGGGTGAAGCACTGGCTAGTCCAGGCATGATTTCTACAACACCCATAACATCTATTTATACCCAAGATACAAAATTAGGGTTCTTACAAATATTCCCCAAATCCCCAAAAATTAGTGTTTTGATTTTTTTTACTCACCAACTGTGATGAGACGAATCAATCGTCTACCCATGCTTCTTCTCATTTCTCTGCTCCATCTCCATGCTCTAGCTGCTTGTCTCGATGTCCTCTGCCTATCAACCTAATTCATTGATTTCAAAACCCTAACAGAGAGAGGGTGTGTGAAATCATTGAAATAGGTAGCATAGGGTGATGGGTTTTAGTGGTTGGTGATATAGGGTGGCTATGGTGGCTGGTGAAGGTGGTGGCAGAGATGAAGGTGGCGATGGCAGGGAGTGGTGGTAATGGAGATGGCAGAGTTTTCTCTGCAGACGGAGTGGAGGAGAAGAACTCGATGTTTGGGAAGAAGTGTGTGTTTGGTTTAGGTCGATGGGTTCGATGGCTAGGGCGTTGAGCGGAATCATCTGAAGTTGATGCGCAACGAGGAGATCCGTTGGATAATCACTTACTAATTGAATCGAACGGCACGATGTAAACAAGCTCTGAGCGACCGTTGGATTAAGTGATACAACGAAGCTGACGGCTCCAGATGGAGTTAGGTGTTGTAGTGTTAGAGGGGAGCTTCAGACTTTGATGTACTGGCGATGTTGCGACCGTAGGATGCTGAAATGATCCAATCTGACGGCTAGAAAGGGAAACGGGTATGGATATAGGAAATGGATTTGGGTGAGGGTTTTGGGCCTTGGGTATGCCAAGCCCATATCTTCTTTAAGAACAATTCTTCCTCTTCAAGCCCAGTTCTAGCCTTTTGGTCTTGCGCAGAACATTCTTCGCGGCTTCCTTGTGTGATTCCACTTGGCTTCCACCACTTTTCTGCTCTTTTTGCTCCGTAATTCATCCAAGCTTTATTTAGTACTTAAAAATACAAAATTAATTAATAAAAATATTTATTCTTGAAAACAATGAAAATACAGAATATGGGATAAAATGTAGAATTAATGCACAAAAGATGAGTTAAATGCCAAGAAAAATATATAGAAATATGCACTTTTTAGCACTCATCAAATACCCCCAAACCTGAATTTTACTTGTCCTCAAGTAAAACAAAACTAAGGGAATCCTACCTATACCACTGTCGTTGGTCTCTCGATTGCATTTAGCGAATGCAATAAGCCTTTTAAACCACTAAGTGTCCCTAGTGGACGAGTGAAGTCTCGTGAAGGTTTTCTTAGAACGTACCTACAAAGTTCTAGGACAAAATATAAGCTCATATTCCATCAAATGTGACATGTGCAAGACAGTTTAAGCTCACAGCAAAATGGAGATGTCAATCTAGTTATCTAAGGCACAATCCTAGCACTGATAACAAATAAAGACACGTGATAAGAGTGTAAAGTGTATCTACACATGTGTAAAGAAAGATCGGATGTTATGACTACTAATCACCAAGAGATAGTTTTTCAGGCTAAGAACCGAGGTCGAAATCTAGCTAGCTGTCCGGACTTTACGAGAATTGTGAATGAGTTGGAGGTATTTCACAATTACTCGCGTTGTACATCAATGGCATACACCCTTCCTTGCTTATTATAATAAAACAATAAAAGATGACTCTTTACATGACTCTTATTTACATTGACTACTCTCTTTTATTTTTGGACAAGAGAGAATGGAATTGATAAATACTTGATTTTTTTGAATTTTTTTTCTGATATTAATTTTTTTTTTTCTTTTTGGCAAAAGGAAACACTTTTGATACATATACAAAAGGAAACAAAAAAAAAAAAAATTACATGACTCTTTGCAAGAGGTAGCCCTTTTTGATGCACCCAGTTAAATTCGATGGTTGTCTTTCTTAATGTAACCTCCACCTTCTATCCCAAACAACCAAAGAACAAGCTAGTTCATTATTCTAAAGTGATTGGCAACTAAAACTTCCGATAGAACACCTCAAGGATGAGGCTATACATGTATTGGTAGATCGTGCACGTGCAAGTTTCTTATCACATGTGAATTGTGCTAGAATCAGGGTGCCTAAATATCTAGACTAAGACTCCTAATAATTACATATTTGCACAAGAGTCAACATTTCAAGGTAAATGAGCTCCATTTTTATGTTTTTTTTCAATTTTTCATTTTTTATTTTGATTTTTTCATTTTTTTCAAAAAGGAAGAGTTCAATTTTTTCAATATAGCATGTTATCGGGATATCTACTCTATACCCCCAAACCTAAACTAAACATTGTCCTCAATGTTTCAAAATATGAACAAAATTATAATACAACATACGAAGAGGATTATACTGAGTAGAGAAAAAGGAAAGAGAATACCCGGATGTCGGCGAAAGCAAGATTAGAACTCAGTTATTCAAGGCAAAAATCCAACATTTTTTTTAGCCGAGATCATATTGGATTAGCAAAATATGTACAAAAGAAACAATTTTTTTTTTTTCTTTTTTGGATTATATACAAAAAAAATTGGTTTTGTCGGGAGACATTTTGGAAAAATATGGTTTTGTCGGGAGACATTTGGTTTTTATGGGTTTTGGAA